>NC_034591.1:141947085-141988030 GCF_900095145.1 Mus pahari
GGAGGTAGGAGGTGTGCCTTAAGTTTTCCCCATTGAGAGTTATAAATGGGAGTAGAGTTTGTAATAAGCCTGAAGACTTTGAGGGTGAAGTCTAGGGGAGGGGAGATTGGACATGGGAAAAGAAAGTGAGGGCAGAGAGCCTTCCTGCCACTCTAGGTAGACAGTGCTGTGCTGCTTGGCCCAGCTTTTCAAAGACTACAATGTAGAATGCAAGGTTTTGAAGAGTGGATGAGACTTAAGACAAAGGCCAAAGAGGATTTGGATTAAGGATTCTGAGTTGGGGACAATGAAAATTATTATTATTTTTACACTCTACTGTCTTTGCTTGCTGGGCTATGAAAATAATTTCTGTAGTCCTCTTAATAACAGAGATTACCTAAGTGAACAATGGATTCCTACAATGAAATCCTTGTACAATTACTTAAGAGTGGAGAAAAACTGAATCTGGGGCTGAGGAAGGCCCTGGGTTTGATTCTTAATACAGAAGAGAGATATGAGGGGGTGGAGAGGAGGGGGTGTGGAGACTGAATATGGCTGAAGGAATCGTTAGAGGTGGTCAGGGCAGGCGCCTTCTGAAGAAGGTGCCATCCAGAGGACTGCTACAAAAAGAGAAGAGAGCAAAGTTAAGAGGGCCGTGAAAGAACACATTAGCCACATCATCCCTATAGCCTGAATCCTGAACGTGGAGACTAAAGTCCCCCTGTCATTGGCTTATTGCAGAGAGACTGATCTTAAGGAAGATCTACTAGGAATGTAAGCCAGTGCTCTAGAAATATATGAAAAACAAGTTTCTCCTATTAAAAATTAGCTCATGTAGGCAGAACATGCGAGTGTCTACTGAAAACCCGAGGTATGGGGAAGGTTGGTAGGGAACATAGCAGGACACCTCTGAGTAGGTTCATGTATTTAACAAATAATTGAGCATGAACACATATTGGGCATGAGCATCATTGTCTTAGTTAAGGTTTCCATTGCTGTAAACAGACACCATGACCAAGGCTACTCTGATAAAAAAATTTCATTGGGGCTGGCTTGTTTAGTCCATTGTCATCACAGCAGGAAGGCAGTGTCCGGAAAAGCAGTGGCCAGGCAGCTATGAAGCTAGAGAAGGGACTGAGAATTCTATATCTTCATCCAAAGGAAGCCAGGAGCAGACTGGCTCTCATGTGGTTAGGAGGAGGATTAGGGTCTCATTGCCCACCTCTACAGTGACACCAACAAGGCCATACCTACTCCAACAAGGCCACACCTCCTCACGGTGCCACTCCTTGGGCCAAGCATATTGAAACCACCACAGTAATCTCTAGAGATAAAACCTTGTGAGGATCATGCTGTCGGTGTGAGTTGAGGCTGGAGAGCTGCAGTTGAGTGGGGGTTTAAGTCGCACTCTGGACAGGTCTCTGGAAAGCATGGCTCCTGCCACCTCTATCTCTTTCTTTCTCGTTATTTCTCCTTCTAGTCATGTAACCTTTTGATGACTTTTCTTATTTCTTTTTAATACTACCAGATGGCGGATAGGGTTGACTGGTTACAAAGTCAAAGTGGCGTTTGCAAAGTTGGTCTCTATTCACCTGGAGACAACCAACACCAAGACTGGAAAATGGTAAGGTCACCTTCCTCGGCAGCACTGGTTAGGGACATTTGGACTGTCATCAAATTATTCTCTTCTTTGTTTTGAATATGACTAAAATGAGCTCATGTAGAGCAAAAACTTCCCAGTTCATCTTAACAAATTCTGCTGTTTATGATGTTTTTTGGTTTTTTGGTTTTTCGAGACAGGGTTTCTCTGTGTAGCCCTGGCTGTCCTGGAACTCACTCTGTAGACCAGGCTGGCCTCGAACTCAGAAATTTGTCTGCCTCTGCCTCCCAAGTGCTGGGATTAAAGGCATGTGCCACCATGCCCGGTGATATTTTACTCTTTAATTATGTGTTCCTGGGGCATGGCTTGTGCATGTGAGTTCAGGCACCCTGGAGACCAGAAAAGAGAGTGCAATTCCCTGGAAACTGGAACTACAGCCAGTTATGAGAGACCATGTGAACGCTGGGAACAGAAAGTAGATATTAAGCCGAACCTCCCAAGAGCCATTCAAGGTTGTTTGGGCACAGATAGTCCATGGCATAGCCCTTTTCACCCCCTCACAGCCATGTACTGTTCCCTACTGATGAAGGCCACTGCCCAGAGAGATGCTTAAAGGACCTAGTCCCAGAATCACAAAGAAAGATGAGTTTGCAGTGAATGACCATAACTGACTAGCACAGACAGCAGCATATAATTCCAGAAACATACACATACATTGGGCAGAATTCTTTATGGAGGTCTTGGGCCAGTGAGATGGCTCAAAGGGAACAGATGCTTGCCACCAGGCCTGATGACCCGTATCCATGTCCCAGACCCACATGCCGAAAGGGTGAAAGTGATTCCCACAGGTTGTCATCCTCTGTACACACATGCAGGTGCATAAACACCACACTTGCATGTGCATGCGGATAAGCACACATGTACACTGTAATTCAAGACTAAAAGGTTCCATAATCCAGTGCGTTCATTACTGTATCCTTACTCAGAAGATTAACATGTAATGTTAAAGTGCCTATCTGAGTTTATACCAACTCTATTTTCTTACCAATAGGAGCCAAAACCATGAGAAATCTTCCCAAGACATACAGACACTCAAATCAAATTGCTAAAGACTCCCCCCAAACTGCCTCCATCAGATGTTTCAGCCACTCTTGCCCTTTCATGTAGAGAAGCAAAATGCAAACTGAACAAAGAAAACTCCATCACCTTTCACTAAGCAAGAAGTACCCTAGGAGATCCAAAAACAAAAATGAGTTCTGCTGTGGTGGACCTTTCCACTGCTCAGAAAACAGTGTAAACCTTAAATATAATTTAAGATGTAAGTATAATTGGTATCAGTCTGGCATTTGAGGTTAAGTAAGTAACCATTGAACATTAATAAGGAACAGTTTGGGGTAATTTGGCAAATGGATTTTCTGAACAAGAATTGTTATATGTGTTTCGTGTCAAGCATTTCATGCAGGGTCATTTCCAGCAGGGCATGGTGATATACCTTATGACTCCAGCACTCAGGAGGTGGAAATGGAAAAAAACTGGATAAAATATGCTTAATGAGCTAGATATGGAAGAGAAAACCAGGACCGAGTTCACAGTTCCCTAAACTAAGCTGTGGGAGCATAATCTCTTAGCAAAGAAAACTAAACCTATTTATCTCCTGGTGTTCTTCTCCATGGGCATGAAGCATTGTTTGGTTTTGAAAGGATGCTACTATGTAAGAAGAGGGAGGCTCTAGGAGTGGCAGACTCTGACAGAAGAGAAATGGGAGTCCTTAGTCTCCGAGGCACTCAGATGATTTTGTGTTTCCATCAATACCTGTAGCCGACAGAGTTGTAACATAGCATTCCAAGGATCAGTCACATAGTGTGGAAGGCTATAGAGAATTCTTTGCATTTAGACATAGATTATAGACAATCTTTAGTTTTATAGTGACGTACAGGATTTTTTTCAACAAGTCTCTTCCATTCCACTTGGATAAGAATTCTGGTGGCCGAACCATGAGGCTTGTCACATCCATGTTGGCCTGACCGCTTCCTTACATCAGCTGGACTGGGAGCCCTCATGAGGAAGCTGACTGCTCCCTGAGATGAAGAAATCAAGTCTTCTTGTCTGCAGCAGGCCTAAGGACATTTAGATCTAACATCTTTTCTGGCCTCTGCAGGCACCTATATGCATGTACACATACACACACACACACACACACACACACACACACATGCATACACATGCACACAAAGAAATAAAATTTTTAAATTACTGCTATGGAACAAATAGTAGCCAGTAACATTTTAAGTATTTTTATTTTATGTATATGTTTTTTTTCTGTGCATCTGGCACGTGCCTGATGCCTACAGAGGCATCACAATTATAGACAGTTGTGACTGTCATGAGTCTTTAGCACTGGGAATCAAACCCAGGACCTTTGGAAGGAGAACAAGTACTCTTAACTACTGAGTCATCTCTCCTGCCCAATAGCTAGTAACTTTTACTTTCATAAGAAACTAGTAGTTTGATGACATATTAGCAATTTTATAATAAAACACTATCCTCTTTTAAATGGGCCATATTTGTGGTCATTCCTAGGTTTCAGAATTCTTTACATTTGATAGCAAAGGAAGCATATAGATGTACATGGTGCCATACTTAGGTTTAAAGTTTTTGCCACATACAGATTATAGTAAGTAGACATATAAATATGTATGTGCTTATCATAGCTCATGTCCATCAGAGAGTTTTTGTACCTGCACAAAACTAGTCACCCAAAGTTATTAATCCCCCAATTATAAATCAATTCATTAATGTCATGGGGAACCACTTAGCATGTCAAGATTTTGCTGTATCAAACAATTAGGTATAATTTTCCCATTTTTCTGAAAATATACTTATAATAATAGACATAAATTTAAAAACAACAGATACCTGGGTAAGGGTTACAGGGCCTTTAATGGCAACTATCAGGAGACAGAGACAGGCAGATTACTGTGAGCTTGCAGATGGCTAGGGCTACACAGAAACCGTACCTTGAAAAAAAGGGAAAAAACAAAAAACAAGAACAACGCACACTCACACACAAACCGCAGCAGATAGAGCTCAGAAACAGTGAGGAGCGCCAATACCGGCACATTACAGATACGGACACCCTGTGAGCTTCAGGATGTTGCCGTCAGGAACAATGGGAGTGGCATAATATAGTATCTGAGAACATGGGCTCCAGAGTTCATGGCTTGGTGGGGATTCTAGCTTCATCCCTAAGTCATCTTAAAATTTCAAACAACTAACCTAATCTTTTAGTTCTTTGATTCTGGCCTTTGTAAAATGAAGAAAGCAAAAGAAGCAAGCAACACTTAGGATGTGTTGCTTAAAAATCATGTGTCTGGTCTACAGTAAATGTTCAATAAATATGAATGGCTTTTATTAAGATGCTGGAGTCAGCTGGCCTTTGCGGTTGTCCTGTGCATCCCATATCTTTGCTGTGTTACAATTGTCCTGTGTGTCCCGTATCTTTGCTGTGTTACAACTGGGTGAAACCATGTCTGCTTTTTAGGACACATCAACAGATCCTGTTCGAGTGCTCAGCTGGCTCCGCAAAGACCTGGAGAAAAGTACAGCAGGTTTCCAGGACTCGAGGTTCAAGCCTGGAGAGTCATCATTTGGGGAGGAAGTGGCTTACCCAGTGGACCAACGAAAAGGTTTCTGTGTTGATTATTACAATACCACCAACAAGGGCAGTCCAGGAAGATTGCATTTTGAGATGTCTCACAAGGAGAACCCTTCCCAGGGCCTCATTGCCCATGTTGGTAATGGGGGTTCCATAGACGAAGTTTCCTTCTATGCCAACCGCCTCACAAACCTAGTGATCGCCATGGCCCGAAAGGAGATCAATGAGAAGATCCATGGCACTGAAAACAAATGTGTCCATCAGTCATTGTATATGGGGGATGAGGCCACACCCCACAAAAGCTTGAGTACAGTAGCCTCTGAACTTGTGAACGAGACAGTCACTGCATGTTCCAAGAACATTGCCGGTGACAAAGCTCCCGGCTCTGGAGACAGGGCCTCGGGGTCATCACAGGCCTCTGGTCTAAGATACACAAGCACTCTGAAGATCAAGGAGAGCACAAAGGAAGGCAAGTGTCCAGACGACAAGCCTGGCACTAAGAAGTCTTTCTTCTATAAGGAAGTGTTTGAGTCTCGGAATGCAGGAGATGCCAAAGAGGGTGGGAGGTCCTTACCTGGAGATGGAAAACTGTTCAGGAGCGGCACCGACAACAGGCCTGATGACTTTTCAAACTCTATCAGTCAAGGGATCATGACCTATGCCAACAGCGTGGTGTCTGACATGATGGTCTCCATCATGAAGACACTGAAGATCCAGGTGAAGGACACAACCATCGCCACCATCCTGCTGAAGAAGGTGCTGATGAAGCATGCAAAAGAGGTCGTCTCCGATCTCATCGACTCCTTCATGAAGAACCTCCACGGTGTCACGGGGAGCCTCATGACTGACACAGACTTTGTCTCAGCTGTGAAACGAAGTTTTTTTTCTCATGGAAGCCAAAAGGCCACAGATATCATGGATGCCATGCTGGGCAAGCTATACAACGTGATGTGTGCCAAGAAATTCCCTGACAACACCCGGAGAGCCAGGGATAAGTCGGAGAGTTACTCCCTTATCTCCATGAAATCACGGGCCGGTGACCCAAAGCTCTCAAACTTGAACTTTGCCATGAAATCAGAATCAAAACTGAAAGAAAATTTGTTTTCTACATGCAAACTAGAGAAAGAGAAGACATGCGCTGAAACTCTGGGTGAGCATATTATTAAGGAGGGACTGCACATGTGGCACAAGAGTCAGCAAAAATCTCCTGGCTTGGAGCGTGCTGCGAAACAGGCTAACGCTTCCCAGGAGGTCTCCTTTGAGTGTCCAGATCCTAGTGAGGCAAACTCTCCTCACCAACCTCAGCCACCAGAGAATTTTGCAAATTTTATGTGTGACTCAGAATCCTGGGCCAAGGACCTGATAGTATCCGCCCTGCTTCTGATTCAGTACCACCTGGCACAGGGAGGAAAGATGGATGCTCAGAGCTTCCTGGAAGCTGCTGCCAGCACCAATTTTCCCACCAACAAGCCAGCTCCTCCTCCTCCTGTAGTTCACGATGAGTGTAAACTTAAGTCTCCTCCCCATAAGATATGTGACCAAGAACAAACAGAAAAGAAAGATCTGATGAGTGTCATCTTCAATTTTATCCGGAACTTACTCAGTGAGACCATATTCAAGGGTAGCCGTAACTGTGAATCCAATGTGCATGAGCAGAACATTCAGGAAGAAGAGGTCAACCGGTGTGAAAGGCCTAAGACTCCATGTGAAAGGCCTATTACCCCGCCTGCCCCGAAATTCTGTGAGGATGAGGAGGCCACTGGTGGTGCCTTATCTGGGCTAACCAAGATGGTTGCCAACCAGCTAGACGGCTGTATGAATGGGCAGATGGTGGAGCACCTGATGGACTCTGTGATGAAGTTATGCCTCATCATTGCCAAGTCCTGTGACTCTCCCCTGTCGGAGCTGGGAGAGGAGAAGTGTGGGGACGCCAGCCGGCCAAATTCTGCCTTCCCAGATAACTTGTATGAGTGCCTACCAGTCAAGGGCACGGGGACCGCTGAAGCCCTCCTGCAGAACGCCTACCTCGCCATCCATAATGAACTGAGAGGTTTGTCAGGGCAGCCCCCCGAGGGCTGTGAAATCCCCAAGGTGATCGTCAGCAATCACAATCTGGCCGACACCGTTCAGAACAAGCAGCTGCAAGCTGTCCTTCAGTGGGTGGCTGCCTCAGAGCTCAATGTCCCTATTTTGTACTTTGCTGGTGACGATGAAGGAATCCAGGAGAAGGTGAGAAACACCAGAAGGCTTTCCTATGGGTTGGTGTGGGGCTTAGGGTCTGTGTGTTTTTCTGAATGGGAACCCAGCTCTGGGGAAGGGAGAACCAGACGGAGAGAACTTGAAGACTGGGCCTCTGAGCAGAGGTAGGAGTAAGCTGAGACTAGATCACGAACAACCAGAAACACACAAGGGAGGGAAGGAGAGACGGTGTCTTCTGCATTTCTGCATTTATTTGTTGTGCTAGGAGCACCGATTAAAATTCTTCAGGAGACTCTGTATAGGAATCAGAGGAAAGGCTGCACCTGAGGCTGTTTTGTTTGCTTGCTTTTTATCATGATTCTGTGTCTGGGGCTCTCTGCTAACTAGTTGTAGTCACTGAGCTCCTGTTTTTATCATGATTGTGTCTGGGGCTCTCTGCTAACTAGTTGTAGTCACTGAGCTCTTGATCTGGACCAGGCTGCATGCCGGGCTGTCCGACTTCCTGACATTAACAAACCTGCCACTTCTTAGCTTTCTCCCAGAACCTCTGTTTTTCCCCAGGGGCACAACAGGGAGTCAGCAGCAATTTGACTTCTCCATGTTAGAACAGTTAAATAATGCACACAGCAAAGAAACCAGTGGAAACCAACTGTTCTTCTTTTGGAAAGGCACTGATGCGTACAAATACCATCATGTTGATGCAGCTCACTGAACCTAAGGCTGCAGCACTCAGGAACCCAACCGCTTTCAACACCGTAGAATTTATTTCTAATAGGTCATGTGGATGCAAGATCAAAACCCAAAATTTAAAAAGATTGAACACTGAAAACAGTGTCTCCTCATCAGGTTATTTCTCTATTGCTCTCCCCACAGAAAAGCCAGACGCGTCTATCCCTGGGGAGTTCTTCCAGAAATACATATGTGTGTACATGTAGACCTAATGTATACCTATGTCTTTTTTAGTACAAGTCGTTATATGCTTTTATAAGTGACAGAATATGCATGTAACATATTTAACATAATTTACACATACAATGTATATGAGAAAATAAGTACACACTAGAGAAACACATACATATATGTACATGCACACATGTATGTGATATACACATGCCCTCATACATATGATAGAATATACATGTACACATACATAAGATAGAATACCCATGCACACATATAACTTATATAGATGCATACACTGTAAAGGTACCTGTTCTGCAACATAGAGTTTTTATAATGTTGTTCTGTTTTGCTTTATAATTTGTTCTTTGAAACAGGGTCTTGCTATGTAGCTTAGGCTAGCCTTAGGTTCTCTGTGTAGTCCAGGCTGGTCTCTAACTGGAGACCCTCCTGCTGCAGCCTCTGAGGCTCTGGGGTTTTCTTTTGATTTTACTGTATACAATTTAATCTAATTTAAGATAGTTTTTCCTTTGAATATTTTCTGGGTTTTGCTTTGGGTTTTCTTTTAGTACTTTGAGATATTTTAGAAGGTAGAGAGATGGGTTTTTGTTGTCATTTCCTTCCCCGTACCAACCTCCCCCACCCCCCTCGCACTGGCTTCTGCCTGATTCTTTCTGAACTTTCTATTCTGTGCCATTGAATTGTCCCATCTGTCTATAGACAATGGCTGACTCTAATTGTTGTAGTCTTGCAAATTTTAAAACATCCCCTAAGACTGAGCGCTCCCTGTCTGTCTGTACCGGTGTTGTAGATAGTTAGTTGAATTAGTTTTTTTCACATCTGTGACTAAATACCTGGCAAAAGGCAATGGAAGGAAGGAGTGGGTCACTGTACCTTACGGTGTCCAAGGGGCACAGCCTCTCACTGCAGAGAAGGCACGGAGGCAGGAGTGAAGCAGGGGCTGCTCACACAGGGGCTGCAGGCAGGCAGGCAGGCAGTGGAGGCAGCCTAGGAAACTGAAGCGCCTTCCCCTGTGACTCACTTATATCAGCAATGCTCATCTTCTAAAGGTTCCACAGTCTTCCATTACAACACTACCATCCGATGTCCATGGGATCCTATGGACACATTCACATTCAAACCACAGCACTGGTCTTCCCTGGTTATGTCTATATTACCCCTTCCTACTGAGGGACGATGAGCTACATAGTGAGCTGGAGACTATCTTGGGCCATATTGTGAGACCTTGAATTAAGATGAGGAAGGAGGTGGAGAAGCAAGAGGAAGAGGAGGAGGAGATGACTTCCCAAAGTAGACATTTAGGTGGGTCTCCACTCCCCCCATTCTCTTCAACATGTCTTTCATTTACTGTAGGAGTCATAGAGATAGATCATTGTGGATTGGTTTAACAAACATAAATTCAAATGACTAATGATGTTGACCATAACACTATGCACTCCTTAACCCATTTGTGTTGGTTCTTGGTGCAGTCCACCGCATGCCTACCTGTGCAGGTCTCTTGCCCACATTCTGATGGCAGTGTTTCCTTCCTTGTTCAGAGATGAGATTTGCCTGCCTGATTTTTAAGTCTCATGTAGCCCAGGCTGCCCATTCTCTCTATTGCTGAGGCTAGCCTTGACCCTCTGATCCTCCTGATGAGTATGTGTTAGGCTCCAGTGCTTGGTTTACAGGTGTGTGGCACCATACCCAGTTGTGTGGTGCATGAACTGAACACAGGGCTGTGTGACGGTCGACAAACGCTCTACCAGCTGAGCCAAACATCCTCCACCCAAGGGTTCTATGTTCTAGATACAAGTCCTTTGTCAGACACAACTCTCAAGTGTTTGCTCTGTGTGAAGCATCTTTTAAAAGAGCAAACATTATTTACGATGAATTATCTGATTAGCTTTTTTTCCTGTGTGATCCTTGTCTTCATGTTATAGCCTCATTACATATGTAGCTAAGGATGACTGACTTCTGATCCTCCTGCCTCTACCTCAGGGTACTAAAGCTGTGTACTTTTTATATCTTATCTAATGATATGAATACTTTCTGTCCAACTAGTGTTGCTTTTCTGTGTCTTTGTTGTGCTCGAATTGAGCTTCATATGCTAGGCAAGGCATTCTACCCCAGCCCTTTTCCAGTGGTTCTTGACTGTATGCAGTTTTGTCCCCAGAGGACACTCACCAAAGTCTGGAGACATTTAACTGTCACAGTACGGAAGACAGTCGCTAGTGTGCCAGAAGGCCAAGGACATAATTCAACACCCTATAAAGCACAGAATAACATTACGACGAAGAACTGTGATCCTGTGAAGGAAACAGTACGGACAGAGCTGGCCCATCCTAAGACCTTCCTCCTTGTCTTGTGTCTGTGTGTGCCTTGTGTGTTGATGTTGGCCCTTTGTGTTTGTGTGGTTTTGTTTTCTCAGTGCTGGGAATTAAATCCACAGCTCCATACACACTAGGCAGGTACTCTACCACTGAGTTACTGCGCCACCTATGGTTGGGTTTGCATAAATGTAATCCTTCACACAAGGATATGTGGGTGTTTCTGACTTAGTCTCAAAAGGTCCCTGGGTATCTGGCCCCTATGAATTTTCCGGCCACTTCACTAAGAGGTCAGCTGACCATAGTGCTAGAGCCGCTTGTTCTAGATGTGGTTGTCCTTCTTGCTTCTCCTTTTTTGCCTCCTTGTGGTTTATCTGAACATTTCTAATGTTCCATTTGAATTTCTCTATTGTGATATTTCAGGGGCTGTCTTAATTGTTTGTTTTATATAAGATGTATTACTTTATGGCCCAGGCATCTGTGTTAACTCCTGTTTTTAGGAGTTAAAGGACAGTCACCCATTTGTACTGAGAGTCACAGCTTCTCTTACTCAGCCTCCAATTGCCTTGGGCTAACGTGGTCCTCTAGTGATTCTTCTAGACCACATATGCTGGAAAGGAGTTCTCTTCTGTTTGTTCTAGAGATCAAATCCAGGGTGTGGCACACACTTGGGCAAACACTGTCTGAAAACGCTTTTATTTGACCTTCATTCCTGAGGTGTATTTCTGCTGCATGAGGAATTCTGGTTTGGCCTTTCTCTACTGGTCAGCCATGGTCTTTCTCCTTTTTCCCCCATATGTATACGTGAGTTAGGACCCTGAGGATGGGGAGGTTAAACCTTTGAGTCATGCTCACAAGCCCTGACTTCTGCTTATCACGTCTCTGTTGTCTTCCTTCTGAGGTCTTCTCCATCTGATGCCCTCTAATTTTATGTATTTAGTGGAATTTTTAGCCCTCAAATTTCCACTTGGCTTTCCTTTATACCTTTTACTTCTTTGCAAAACATTGTCCTGTGCCTGAACTGGGGATGGAACACAGGGCCATGTACCTGTTCCACCCCGCAATACTTCACTTGGGTCTGAAGCTCCCTGAGTCACTCAGTTGGCTCTGCACTCCCACTCCCTGTGTAGCTCAGGTGGCTTTGAACTTTGCAAACGTCCTCCTCGGCCTTCCCGATAACTGAGATGACATGCCTGCACACCAGGCTGCCTTGTTTCGGTTTGTTTTCTGAAAACTGGTTAGCTAAGCTGGCCCTCACCTCGTAGAACATGCTGCCACAATGTTAAAGAAATGCTCCTGCCTCTACCTCCTGAGTCCTGGAATTCCAAGCAAACATCGCTACATCCAACAAAACTTTGTCTTGTTCATTTCAAGAACACTTACTTCAATTTCTGTTGTGGGAATTTTGATTTCTGGAAAAGCTCATGGTTGGGGCCATGATCTATACTTTCTATGTATTTCTATAGTGAAGGCAGGATGTACAAATGCAAGCTTATGCCTGGAGGAGGTTTGGTGCCCTCAGGGTATCAGGGGAATGGCAGTGCTCTGTGCACATGGCTGGATGTCTGCTTTGGCCATTCTCATTGCATGCTTGGGAAGAACACTAAACTTGAGCTTCTGAGACCTGGACATGAGTTTGCTCTGTGACTTCCCATGAGCCTCACTCAGGCAGGCCCCTTCGCTTTTCCAGGCACCATGTCTTGAGGTGAGATGGAGCCCTGTTGTACCTCCAGCTCTAACACTCTAGGGTTCTGAGGTATATGGGAACAATCTAAGACCCAGGTTGGTCTTAGGGCAGCAGAGGTGTGCTACTGACCTGTCCTCTTGCTGTGAGTGACACAGTACCTGACAAGGGAGCTTAGGGAGGGAGGGCTTCTTTTGGCCTGCAGTTCTAGAGTGCAGTCAGTCCTCCATGGTGAAGAACTGATGGCAGCAGCATCCTGCGGTCAGTCGCATGACTCCACTTGTGCTCAACTAGCTTTCTTCTTTGTGTGCTGTGTGAGACTCTTGCTTTGGGAACACTGCTGCCCACAGTCGGGGGTCTGTACACCTCAGTGACCCTAAGCTTTGATTTCAAAGTGGTTCTAGAGCTTCTCTAGTTCCCAATCAATACAAGTCACCACAAATGGAGACTGTTGTATATTAGGGTGAGCACAGAATCTTAGAACTGTTGGGGGACAAGAGCAGTGTTGACAAATGCTCAATTGGAAGCACCATCTTCAAGAGAAAATGTGACTCCATGAGAGTCACATTCTGTATCACCAACATGGCAATATTAACATGTCTGTTCTGTGGATGATGAGAGCAACTTCCTTAGCTAAAGTCTTCTTGGGCTGGGGCTAAGTGCTAAGCATGCACAAGGTGCTAGCTGCAGTCCATGTACCTTAAAAATTAAAATCCATTTGTTTGGAGTGAAAGGTAGCTCATGCCTGTAAGTCTAGCCCTTGGGAGGTAGAGGCAAGAAGATCAACCATTTGAGGCCAGCCTTAGCATCGGGAATCCCTGAAGGTTTGTCCTCACCCAAGTCCCTCCTCCTTCAGTTTCCCCGGGTGGGGGTGGCTCCTTGGTCCCAGGTCTGCAGGTCGCTCCTGGTCTGGATTGGGCTCCTCTGCTCCTCCATCACCTCTTCTCTGCTCTCCACAGCTGCTTCAGCTCTCAGCCACTGCCGTGGAGAAAGGCCGCAGCGTCGGGGAGGTTCTGCAGTCGGTGCTGAGGTATGAGAAGGAGCGACAGCTGGATGAAGCAGTGGGAAATGTCACGCGGCTGCAGCTGCTGGACTGGCTGATGGCAAACCTGTGATTGGGGCCCACCGGGAGTTCCAGCAGCGGGCCGAGTCCCCGCCCCCTCAGCCCCTCCCTCCCCCGAAGAGCCCTAAAGTCCCCTCCATGACACCCACACTAGACGCGCCATCTAACGCTACTCAGTGGATTTTGCAGATTTTCTTGTCCATGCGAGCAAGGACATAAATTAAAAGATTACAGTTAAAAGGCAGCCTGAGTGTGGCTCGTGTTTGTTGGAAAGGTAAGGCTGCAATCTCCCTGAGAAAGTCATCAGATGGAGGAGGGCGAGGACAGAGGCAGAGAAGAGCTGCCATGCTCTTCTGGGTTCCATGCTGTCCCTAGCAGTGAGATGACTTAACCTGGGCTTATCTTACTTCATCTCCATCCTTTAGAGCCACAGCAACTGTAAAAGTTTTTCACAGCCAGTCAGCATTACTTACACGTGTTGTGGTGTGACCCAGTGTCCCGTCTGCGCAAGCTGCACAACCCTGCCACTGCCAACTGTACCCACAGTTCAAGGTTTAGTTGAAGTGGCTTTGGGGTGGTTGGTGTGGCAGATGGAGCCAGTGAGATCCTAGTTCCCTCCCCAGTGGCAAAAAAAAAAAAAAAAAAAAGAAGAAAAAATGGTTCTACAGCTGAGTTCTCAGCGCTGTGTGTGGGTGCAGGCTTGCAATGTTCAC
Organism: Mus pahari; assembly: GCF_900095145.1. NCBI lineage: Eukaryota > Metazoa > Chordata > Mammalia > Rodentia > Muridae > Mus > Mus pahari. Next base: position 141,961,209 of record NC_034591.1, read on the forward strand.
ACTTGGGCAGTGGAGGCAGGAGGATCACATCTAGTTCAATCTAAACTATGTTTAATTATGTATTGATTGGTGGGCAAGGCATGTCTACCATAGCCCAGATGTGGAGCTCAGAGGCCATTCTGTGGGAGTCAGTTCTCTCCTTCCCTGACAAGGAAGAAAGCCAGATCATTCATCAGGTTGGCAGCAACCATTTTTACCCACCCAGCCATCTTGCTAGTCCAGATTTTTTTTTTTTTTTTTTTTACATTTGTGTATTGATTCATTTTAGAGGAAGCAGCTAATGTTTCTTCTTGCGAAGTGGGATCTAAAATACCCTACCTCACCTCCCCCCCCCCCCCGGAGCTGTCTGAGTCCTGGCTGAAACACTGCTGCGTCCAGCCTTTCACTTGGGTGCTAGGGACCACACTCAAGTCCCCTTGCTTACACAGCAAGCATCTTAGCAACTGAGAGGTATCCCAGCACCATGACTGGATGTGAGTGATCCCTCACCTTCCAGGCTGAGCCTGCCATCAGCACAAGCTCGCTGGGGGAAGGGGACAGGTCTAAGATGAACAGAGAATCTGAGCTGCCCCCCACCCCCCACAGTATAAACCAATCAACTGGAATGGTGTCAACCGCCATTTGCAAACAAGAACCCCAGGCCAAGAGCAAAGCTCCGCTGGTGGAATGTTTGCCACACAGCATGAGGACCAATGGAGGAGACCAGGCGTGGAGCTACAGAGAAATAGCCTTCAAGAGGACCAGTTCAGTTCCCAGCCCCCACAGCAGGCAGTTCACAAGCCCTGTGACTCCAGCTAAGGGGGTCTGATGCTCTCCTGGCCTCCTTAGGTACCTGCTCAACATGGCAGATTTACACACGTGTGTGCATGCAATGCTCGTGCACACATCCACACCCACACTCTGATAATAATAATAATAATAATAAAGCCTGGCATGATGAGGCATATCTGTAATCCCAGCACCAGGGCAGCAGAAACAGAGCTCTGCCCAGAGGCCATCCAGTCCAACCTACTCGGCAAGTGTCAGGCCACTGAGAGATTGTCCCAGGAAACCAGGGGGACAACAAGAAGAATGACACCTGTGGTTATCTTCTAGCCTCTCCATGCACCTTCACACATACATGTACATCCTTTCCTAGACCCCACAGAAGGTCTGAAGCCACATTCCCAGTATATGTGTATAAGCTGATACACAAAACAAAACAGAATCCTGGTTGATGTAGATTGACAGTCATGAACAAGAACAGATCTGGTTTTATTTAGAATCCCATTAATGAGGCTGTAGCATTCAACACAACACACACCCCTACACACACATAAACACACCCTAAAAAGGTGAGCTCAGGTAAAGGCCACTCCCCCAGCCCTGCCAGCCTCCTCTGGAGGAATCGTGCTAACTCACCATGTGAGCAGAGTCTGATTTTTCTTACAAACCTTTATGCATTAAAAAAGCAATGTGAAGTATTGTACAATCAAAGTGCCTTCTCTAATACAAGTCGATGGATGGTGGGGGGGAGCAGGACACGCCCGCCCGCCACACGGGTCACACGATGGGTGGTAAAATGTTTGTGCTCTTGGGGGAGGAGGTGCTCGGCTGTTCTTCGGACATCTCTGACCCAGCAACAGTCTCTGGCTTTCCAGAAGGTTCTGTTAGGTGAGGCAGCTGGATGGTGTCTGCCGTGTGCCCGACAGAGCTCTGCTGTTTGCCGGAATTCTCAAGGTGCTTCTCAGCTTCGTCTTTCAATTTGTCTGTAGTTTCTTTGGTGGCCTCATCTGCCAAAGGAAAAGAAGGGACAAGGAGTAACCCTTCAAATGCTAGCCACTGTGTTCTCACTCTGCCGGTAGGCTCCAAGTGGCCTGGGGGAGATCGAACATTCGCACTTTATAATCACTAGCCCATTTGATGCTTTCCTAAACCCCACAGAATAAGCACTGCTTCCAGTGCTGTGGGTGTTTCAGCTATCAAGTTGCCTAAAAGCCACAGCCAGGAATGTAGAAGCAGAGTTTAATCCCACTTCACTTGAGTCTGTTGAACTGTACTTCCAGACCACAGTGCAAAGGGAAATTGCCCCCTGTCATTCTGTGTCATTACAATAGTGTAAAGGAGGCTGGAGAGGTGGCTCTGAGTGTAAGAGGTCACCCTGTTAGAGGACGGGAGCTCTACTCCTGCACCCACATATAAGTTTACAACGGCTCTATCGCCATCTCCAGAGGATCAGATACCCTCTCCTGGGCTCTGCGGGTACACCCATGTACAAATCATAATTTTTTTTTTTTTAAGGAACATAAGAGGCACAGGGGGTAAGCATAATGGAATTGGATATCAACAAATGGAAAATCCTAATGGCAAGAGATCAAGAGGAGGAATCTAGCTAAAACTAAGTCTCTTGAAAGAGGAAACTTAAAAGCAAGCCCTGGTGAGCTCGAGGTGGTGTCGTCAGAGCTGAGTTGCCCCATCCTGCACATACACAGGGGCTCACTCATCCAAGTTGGCTCCATACACTGTACCTTTTTTGCCTTTGCTGGCATGCTGCTCTTCAGTCTTTTCTGTGCTTATCTCAGAGGAAATACTGGCACTGGGCTTCCTTAATATCTGTGGCCTGGGCCGTGGTTTGAATTTCCTTGGCTCGTGAATCCAGGCATGCTTGAGGGCCTGGTCAGGGGTCATGCGCAGAGAAGGCTCCCACCTGGACACCAAGACAACCCAACACATTGGTGACTGCTGACATTCCCTTTTCTTCGTAAAACACTTTTTAAACCAAATCAAGATGTTTTTCATTTTGGCTGTATTGTATCTCAAAGACAGCAAAGAACAGAGATGACATAACTGTAAAATGGCTGCAAACAACTGTTGATATTTTTCTAAGAAAGGTTGCATAATGAACCAGGTACTATATCAATACCAAATTGTCTAGGATCCCCAGAAATTCTCTTACAAGAAATCTTGTTCAGGGATGGGGATGTAGGTCAGTGGTAGAGTACCTGCCTAGCATGTGTGGGGCCCTGAGTATCTCCAGACTACAACAAAGACATGGTACTTTCAAGAGTCTTAGCTAATGACATTTAGGTAGGATTTAGAAAGTTTAGAAGCTAGACACAGCAAGATGCAGGGCTGGAGAGATGGCTCCATGGTTAAGAGCACCGGCTGTCCTTCCAGAGATCCTGAGTTCAATTCCCAGCAACCACATGGTAGCTCACAACTATTTGTAATGGGATCTGATGCCCTTTTGTGGTGTGTCTGAAGACAGTGATGGTGTACTTATATACATAAAATAAATAAATTATTCTTTTAAAAAAAACCAGCAAGATGCATGCTTTTAGTTCTCAAACTGTGGGATCTGGGCCTCCAAAGGTAAGGGGAAGAAAATGATAGAAAATGCAGTTCATAAAGGAGCATGGTGTGATGGCAATGCCTCATTCCAGCTCTTGCATGCTGGAAGCAAGGGACTCCGGAGTTTAAGGCCTGTGCTACGTGAAATCCTGTATCCAACCAAACCAAACCAAACCAAAACAAAACAAAACAAAACAAAAAACCCCTAAGGGTTGTAAGTCAAGGAAATTTCTAATACATCAACAAAACGCATCTTATAGAACTTCTAACATAAATCAATCTATATCCTAAAGTAAGTTCAGGAACTAGGCACTAGCACAGGTTTTAAGTGTGACATTTTCTGTCTGTTGTTTATTTGTCCTTCCTGATGCTGGATGTCAAACCCAGGGCCTCAAGGACTCCCAGGAAGCACTCTACCACTTAGTTAAACCCTAGGACCTTTTCAATTTTACTTTGCCCAGGCTGAACCCAATGTTGAAATTGTCCTGCTTCTTTCATTTGCCATCTCTCTGCTGAAAACCTCTGATCTTCAAAGGGTTCTCGTGTTCCATTTCATTGAGCCAAGGATGGCTCATTTCCTGGTAACTTTCATCCAAGTGTAAATTCTACCCATTAGCATTATATGGGATAAAACTGACCCTTCTTTTAGGTCCTACCCATTTCAACTATCTGAAAACTCGAAAGTCTCTTTCTCCAGAAGAACGAGAAAGGCATGCCCTTTGGAAAAAACCAAACCTTGGCGATCTCCACTGTTTGCTGGCAGTATGCTATGGTTCTGGCGTCTGGTCACCTTTCATGGTGGGCACTCCCATTTCTTGTCCATCATGCTAGGAGGAGCTTCCAACTACAGGAAGGCAGTATGAATTGTCTAGCCTCATCAAAGTCATCAACTACACAGTCAGTTATCGCATCAACTGCTGTAGAGCAATGTCTCCCCTTTCCTGAACTTCTGCAATTAGCCTTTGAGACTGAGAGGCAGGGCTTGTTGTGCTGTATCTAACCCTGTAGGCTCTGGCTCCAAACCCACCTCTAGTCTGTCATTCCAAACCTGTGCTGCTTAGAGATTTCAGGTTGGGTAACAGGCCCTGTCAACATAACTGCATTGTATGAGTTGAAGGCAGTTGATCCTTTGCAATGCATCCATGAATGAATGAAAACCTGATTTGCTCCTGACCTGTGTTCTGAATGAATGGGGTTCTGGGTAACCCTACCCCCAAACCCAATCTCAGTGTTGGTTTCTGTCTTGGTTTTTTTTGTTTGTTTTGTTTTGTTTTTTCAAGACAGGGTTTCTCTGTATAGCCCTGGCTGTCCTGGAACTCACTTTGTAGACCAGGCTGGCCTCGAACTCAGAAATCCACCTGCCTTTGCCTCCCGAGTGCTAGGATTAAAGGCGTGCACCACCACACCCGACTTCTTTCTGTCATTTTTTTTTTAAAGATTTATTTATTTTATTATGTAAGTACACTGTAGCTGTCTTCAGATGCTCCAGCAGAGGACGTCATATCTCACTCATTACAGATGGTTGTGAGTCACCATGTGGTTGCTGGGATTTGAACTCAGAGCTTTCAGAAGATCAGCCAGTGCTCTTAACCGCTGAGCCATCTCTCCAGCCAGTTTCTGTCATTTTTAAAGAGACATTCATTCTGTAGTCTCAGCCAGAGTCTGGGGTAACTTCAGGTGGAAAAATAACGTGACTCCACCTGAAGTCAGGTGAGCAGATTCTTCTGTTAACTGATCACCCTCTGGGCTGCAGCTCGAGTTCTAGAATGCGTGAATGCCACAGTGCTTTGCTGACATCATTCTGTGCCCCCTTCCAGGAGAGTGAGAGATTATAAAGGCACACTCTTCTGAAAACACTAAACAGCTGTAGGACCAGTGGGGCTGAAGGCACCTTAGTAACACCTCGCTTTAGAGCAAAGGAAACAGGCCCAGAGAGAAACAATGGCTCTTTAAAAAGCACATGGCCAGTCTGCTTAGACTCAGCAGACATGGGCTGGCAAAGTCCCTGGAACCAGCAGCCACAGCCGTGCTTTTCCAAACACTATAAGGGGCACAGGCATCATGGCCACTCCTTGTTCATGAGGATGTGACTGAAGTACAGAACTTGAATCCTCAGATTCTAAGCATGCATATCAATTGTAAACAGCTGTGCATAATAGTCTACAGCTCCCCTAACCCTAACTGCCCAGTATGTGGACGTCTGGACACTAAATTGAGAGACTAAACAAAAGTGCCCGTGTGTACTGCATAGCTTTGCACACAGTACATTAAGCCCACTGAAGAGCTGGCTGTATAGTTCATGAAGTATTAGACATTAGGACCTACAATCTGTTGGACAGATTAAGAAGGTAACAATCTACACACCACACACACACACACACACACACACACACATGTACACAAAATGACTTGAATACTTGAAAGCTCTACCATGAAGACAGTGTCCTGATGGACTCTTACACCCACCTCCCAGCCTTGACTTTTACCAGCAAACACACAGGAAAGCATGGTACTTAAAAGTTAAGAAACCCACAAACAAAGACACCCCAACAAACTCACACCAAACACCTTCTGAGAAAGTCCAGGAAGCTGGAATCGTAGGTTTTTACCACCATCGTGAGATCCTTGGAATCTGGGTATCTTTTTCCCCCTCTGTTGTTGGATATATTTTTGGGAAGACCTTTGGAATCTTCAGAGAAACAGCATTCTGTATTTAGTTCCAGGTATAAATATTCCCCAATCACTTCCTAGCTGTCCACTCAAACCTGCTGCTTCCTGAAGGCCTCTCTGCAGCTCTTTTGTCCCCTTCTGATGTACCTGCCCCATCCTACCCTTCTCCACCCACCCATCCAAACACATCATAGCCTCAGCCAGACTGAAATAGTCCACAGTGATCACAACTGATGCCACATACAACTTGTCCGATTAACTTGACTGTTCTGTGACTCCTCCCCACCACAGGCTGTCCAGTAGTTTAAATCACTTGCTACTGACCAATGTTAGGTGGTATTAGAGATGCTAATGATAAAAATAAATTGCAAATGTCCAAACTATCCACCTCTAGGTAGAAGGATGCTGTATCTTCGTGGGTTGTCTATGCCCTTGCTCAATTCTCACCAGCCCAACAAAGCAAAAAACGAGGCCATTCATGAAGCAGAACAAAGCAAGACATTTTAGTAAACGAACTTCCGTTGACAAACCACAGAAGCTCCCTTAATTCTTCGGGGTCACACCAAAATTTTGTCAACAATTGGAGTATTCTGGCTCTAGAAGACCTGGCTAGGAACGGCCTTTCTTCGGCTCTTTCTGCTGAATAAGACCTTTGCCAAATGTGTGTAGTCTAGATGGTTCTAAAGATTTCCTGAGGATGTTTTGTGAAATCCTTTGAAAGAGAAACCATTCAGATTCTTGTATGATGCTCAGAAGAGCTGGCCACTTTGATTTACACCTTGTAAAGCAATATGAGCAATATGAGTGTGAGCAATAGGAGTATTTACTGTTTGTGTACTTCACTGTGTTCTCAGAACTCTATGGTGTTTGTGTGATGAACATCGTGGAGGCCAAATCATGTTCTTCTGTTATTTCCCCCTGACCCTGGTCTCATTGTGTGGCCCTGGCATGTCTGGAACTCAAAGATCACAGTGTCCTTGAACTCACTGAGATCCACCTGCTCCTCTCTACTGAGTGCTGGGATTGAATGTGTAGATTCCCATGCCCAACTCTGTTCCATTCAGTTTGTAACCAATGTCATTTTCAGAGCCTCCAAAAAATCTACTCTGACTGAATTCCTAGAAGAGAGACTTTCAGAAATGTGTGTATGGGAATTTGTGGACATGGGTATCCTTGTGTTTGCAAGGTTATGAATGGACCAGAACTGTATGGGGCCTGTAAGCCCACACCACTCCTGTTCCCTGTTAGAGGCAGTGCCTGCACTCGTCTTCCCCCCCATGTTGCTTTAAGCAAAACAAACAAACAAAACAGGAGGAATTAATCACACATGCCTTTAAGTAACAGCGTCATTATGCAGTTGTTCTTGTCCAGTTCTTTTCTCTCCTCTGGTCCCAGTTCCTATCTAACCCTTCTCCTTCATCTCCTGCATGCTACCTGGTATACTTCTCACACCACCCTGAGGCAGTATCTCTTTCTTGGTGAATAGGAGTGTAATTACCCAAAGTAGCTGGGGCTTGAGAAACCACTGAAAACCCAAACCAGGGAGAAGAGTGGAGAACAAAAGTGAAAAAGTGTTTCCCACAGTCACCCTGTCCAAAAGAGTCACAAAAAGCTGCTGTTAGAAACACAAGACCCATGGGTCATAGAGGAGAATCATAGGAACCAGCATTTCCAAATGACCCTAAAGTTAGGCAGCTATGGAGTGAATGCTGCTCCCCGTAACATCAAGGAAGCCAAGATGTGGGTGTTGCTATGAAAGCCTACTGCAAGATGTAGGCATGACAATGATGCTAGAACATCTGCCCTCTATAGTGTCTTTCAATGAGGATGCTGTGTTCTCCTGTCCTTATTCCCCCACTGGATGTGCTCCATGACATGTCTTAAGGTTTGGGATATAACTCTTCCCTGGTGTGATAGTCTAGCAGAAGGGAGTACCTTCTGCTCCCCACTATTCTTCTATCAAATTCAAAACCCAAAGGCTCAGTTCTCTATGCGGCTAGTGGGAAGAATGTATGTAGTCAAAAGCCCAGCTCATGTTCACCTTGGAACATGTCAGCCAGACCCTGTGCTTGTCCTCAAGGTCGGTGCTGTGCTCAGGAAACAAGGACACTGCCCTGCCCAAAGGTTAGGTCTTCACGTCTCTGCCCAGGAATATGAGGTAACACTTGAGAGACTGAAAACCTGGAATGTCATGCATGGGACAGGCCAATCATAATGGAGTACTTGTGCTTTCTGGGCCTTCGGACTTTCAGTTTCTAGATCCTGGAGAATCCAAGGAAACTGAGGGAGGGGCCAGGAGGTCAAAAGCTTGTTACTGACTGGTGCAGAGGAAACCAGTGCATACTGGCCAGCAGGACTGAAACAGTTTTGTCTTAGTGGCTCTCTTTGGGAACAATCTTTACTCCCCTGTTGATGGAGAAAGCTGAAAGTAATATGTGATGATTTAATTTGCCTCTTGCTTTTGAGGCCGTTCCCAGTCAAGAATCAGAAGGGACTGAGATAATCCAAACTGCATAGCTGGCGCAAGTCTGTCAGCTAGCCTGACCACAGTGGCTGCTTAGCAATGCCCTTGTCTGTGGAGTCTCTGCTCCTTCTTGTCTGCCTTCCTTCCCTCTACTTGGATAACCCTCAGAGGCTGAGTCTGTAACATGCTTGCTATGCAAGCATGGGAACCTGAGTTCAACTCTCCAGCTGTGTGAAAGGCAGATATGGCATCACCTGTAACTCCAGCACTGGGGAACAGGAAGACCCCAGGAGCTGGCTGGCCAACTAGCAGAGCCAAAATGTAGGCGCTGACTTCACTGAGAGAGGTATGTCTCTTAAGGTGGAGAGCGGTGGAAGACGACACCCATTGCGGAGTAATTCCCTCCAAGATGAACCTCCGTCTTAGAGAGATGCTCCTTAAGACTCAGGGTGTTCCAAAGTGGAAGGAAGTGTGGCGAGCTACAGCAAAGCTCATTAGTCCCAGAAGGTTATTCAGAAGCTTCAGGAAGTCCCTGAAACAGATTACTTCTCTCCCCAAATGTAGAAGCTGTAATTACTGCCTGGAGATAACTTTCTTGCCAGGAGGAAGCAGAGATCAGCTGAGCTACCTGGAAGAGGACCTGACCACTTGGGCTGCCTAAAAGAGACACTCTCCAACATCTCGAGCTGCCTGCGTCTTCTGCAGTGAGCTTCAGAGTTGCAGTTTTCACATGCTATCACCTGTGCTTGGCCTTTAGTGATATGGCTATGTTCAGTCCTGCCTGCCCTATAACCAGTGCACACCCCTGTAGGTAACCTAAGTAAAACACATTGGATCACCGATTGGACTCTGTTGCTAGTTATACTTTAGTCTGTCATAAGTTACCTATCTGGGATGAACAGACATTTGCTCACACCACCCCAGGAATAGTGTCACAACAATAGTACCTGATGATACTGAACTCTGGCATCCTTGTGTATACATGAACCCACACACACATACATCCCACCCCTGCACATGTAAACATGCTATTACTACTACTACTGCTAACCATAACAATGTATTCTCCATTAATTGTGGAGTATAACAGTAGAAATGTCCACTATGCCAGAAGTTTCTGCCCTGATTTCCCTACACAGTACAAGGCAAGAGAGGCCAAGCTGTTTGAGGAGCACCTCTACAAGAGACCATGGTTTTAATCTTCCGTGGTTACAGTACTAGCTGGCAGATCTGAGGAACTGAGTCTTCCATGCTTGTGGGTATTATACAGTTGAGACCCCTTCCCACTGCAAGACACCATCTGTCACACTAAGGGCACCATTTATCATCTCATCAGCTCCTCACTACCCTTTATTATAGGACCAGAAGAAAGAAAAATCTGCCTGCCTGTCTGCCTGCCTAGGGTATGGTAGATGTCTTTAAGGCCAGTAACACATCACTGAACCCAACTGGACAAAGAGAATAAGACCATGGGACTTACCAAAGAATATCTGTCTCCTGGAGGCTGTCTGGGTGAAGTGGGCAGGTGGCAGGCCCAGCACCTTCAACAAGTACAGTGTGGCTGTGTCACTATTGCGGAGTCACAAGTTCAAAACCTGTCAAGATCTAGGTGTGACTTTAGCCAGATTTTGTCTTTCACTTATAAGGACCAAGAGATTTAATTAACAGCATTAAGTGGCAGGTCAGGCCCAGAGAAACTAGGCTTTATAAATCCTATTCCAGGCTACCTTGGTATCCTAAGAATGAACACTGACCATGCTAAACAGGTAAGACACTGTGGCAGTGTTCAGCCCCCTGTCTGCCCATGTGGACCACAGAGAATGAGGATTGGCTTCTCCCAGCAAGGAGCCACTGGGTTGGGTTGGGGTGGGGGAGGGGGGAAGGAGATCAGCATCAGACCCTTAGAAGACAAAAGAACTTTCTTGGAGAGAAGAATTAGCCCTGACTGGTCACTGTTTTCTCTGAAACCTAACAGTGTATAAGACACAGCCAGCTCTCCCTCAGCCCTGGTTGGCAGACATAGGCTTGGCATAGCCCTGCCTTCCAGTTCTGCAACCCTTCAGAGTTTCTAGTAGGGGGCGCAGCGCACACCCCCAAGCCTCCCAGGTGCTAGAATTGGGCATGGTTCAGGGGCACTTCAGACTTAGCAACACCCACCCTGACCCTCATTTCCAGCAGTCCACAGCAAACAATGTGGTATGCCATAAAGATATAACCAAGGCTGGACCCCTGGTTTGCAAACACCAAGACTTGTGTTAACTCCATGATAACTTCCATTTCCAGCTATTTTGCCTATCTGCCTTTTCAAGGAGAAAGAAGAACAAAGCAAAGGGTGCAGTTGTTTAAAAAGAACACAGCCCCCTGAGTTTCAGGTAGATTTGGAGAGTAACAGATCACACTGGCTTCAGTATCATCATCATCATCATCATCATCATCATCATCATCATCATCATCATGATGTCAGTGCATTTGAAAGACTATCATTACAATTTTATTGTAAAATGTCAGTATTTACAGTGAGAGGAAGAGTATCATGGGTAACTATTTTAATCATGATGAAAAAGTTAGCTCTCAGATCAGCAAAAATACAAGAAGTACATCATTTCAAAACTACTTTCAGGGGCTGGTGAGATGGCTCAGCGGGTAAGAGCACCCGACTGCTCTTCTGAAGGTCCTGAGTTCAAATCCCAGCAACCACATGGTGGCTCACAACCATCCGTAACGAGATCTGACGCCCTCTTCTGGAGTGTCTGAAGACAGCTGCAGTGTACTTACATATAATAATAATAATAATAATAATAATAATAATAATAATAATAAACTACTTTCAGAAGTGGAGGCATGTGTATGGTACTGCCCTTGCTGGGTCTGATGAGCCCCAGAGTCTGAGGATGGATCTTATTCCAGGAAGTCAGCCATGCTGTGGCCAGCTCTCCCTCCTCACCTCCATGATGCAAGCCAGCTGCTCCACCTCGTTCTCCCCAGGGAACAGTGGGTATCCAGTGTACAGCTCCGCCATGATGCAGCCCAGGCTCCACATGTCAATGGCCATGTTATAGGGGTGGCCCAGAATCACCTCGGGGGATCGGTAGAACCGGCTTTGGATGTATGTATACACTGTGGGGGGAAGGGAGAAAAAGCAGATGCCTCTGTGGTAACTAATGTAGAGCTTCATCCTCATAAAGGCCCCTCCCTCTCTATGGGCTTCTCATTGCGTCATCTACCCATAAACTAATGCTTCCAGCTGCTGATAGTTATCACCATTCTATGGATAAGGAACTCCGGAGGAGTAAATTCCAAGAAAATACATTTAATTCACCTTTTTAAAAGAATAAAACAAAATAATAAAAAGAAAGAAGAAAACAATAACCCCACTCCACCCCTAAGGGGGGTGTATTTAATTTTAAATACCTGTTTTAAAGTTAAAACAGGAATTTAACTGGGTGTTGGTACACACGTGTGAGTCCAGCATCTGAAAGGGAGAGGCAGGAGGGATCAGGAGGATCGCTGGTTCCAGGCCAGCCTGAGATACAGGGCCAGATGCGATCTCACTTTTGTGAGACAATACTGGGGGTTTGGGTTCTTTTTTATTTCCCCCAGACTAATGAATGACACATAACCGGGACATATTCTCTAAGTCAGACTTGTAAAAGGCAAAGGGGCAGAAAACCAAACAAATGAAGTTCAGTGAAAGTTGATATGAATATGCTCTAGGGTTTCTTTCTAGATTTTAGCTGGGAAAAAAAAGTGCAAGGTCCAGAGAATGAATCAAAGGCGATGAAACCTAAACTGTAGAGTGGTTATATTCTAAATTGCAAACTCCTGAGCTGCATGTAAGGCGAGCACTTGGGAACTATAATGTCCCAGAGCCCTGGAGTGATTGATTCTACACAATCTAGTCTAAGTCTAGTCAGTTTGGGGACCCAGCGCTCAAGGGTCATTCCATAGCTTCTGACTATGAGAAGTTCAGAGAGTTCATATGCTCTTTAGATACGACCCTTTCCTTTTTCAGATGAATATCTCAGAGGCGTGAAGCACCTACCTCAAAAGCCATCAGTTGTGATGGCTGAGCCCAGGCTAACGACTCAGGTAGCCTGGTGTGCAGAGAGACAGAACTTAAAATAGCACAACTCAGATAAGGAGGCAGGGGTCCTACCTTTCTGGTGTTCATAACAGCTTGACCCAAAGTCAATAACTTTAACAGTGACTTGGCCCCGCTGGTATAGCACAATATTTTCCTGGAAAGAAGAAGTATGTTTATTTAAATTTTTATTAAAGTTTATTTAAATTAACGTTACCTGAGCTTTCTCCCCAGAGGAACTTTTTTTTTTTTTTTAACCTCTTTGTCACTCCTGGGTATGGATGGCCCTGTTCAAATACAAGCACCACCTCAAAAGTCTTCTTCCCATAATTTCTCCACATCTCATTGTCCTTCCTCTCTTGGGACTTCCCATTGACTTGTGGCCTTTAACTGATTTTGACCCAGTATTTACTGGTTTGCATTCCTTCATTTGCATATATTGTGTCTCCTCCCCCATTGGTTGTGTAAAAAAAAAAAAAAAACCAAACAAACAAACTCCTGATGATTATGGGTTTATTTACATGCTCCTTAGTACCTGGTCCTATGCTTGGCTTGCACAAGGTCTTACAAGTGCTGTTGGCTGAATATATGTAATGTTTATAAGAAACGTTATTGCTGGGTGGGTTGGGGAACACCCTCATAGAAACAGGGGGAGGAAAGATAGCATAGGGGGCTTCAGGGGTGGGGCACTGGGAGAGGGGATAACATTTGAAATGTAAATAAAGAAAATATCCAATAAAAAAACCAGATGCTACTGCTAATACTCTCTTATGATAGTATAGAACCCGTGAATGAATAGGTAAATAGATAATAGAGATAAAGATAGGTAGGTAGGTGGGTAGGTAGACAGACAGACAGACAGACAGACTGAGTTTAAGGGTGCCAGATGTTAAGTCACGGTCAAGGCAGAGCTCTGGGCTCTTGTCTTGGTGTGACATTGTGCTGGCAAAGGCTAAAAGAACAATGTCCTAACTGTGTCTCAAGGGTCTCCTTTCAGATGGTTAAGAGCACCATGGCCCATGGTGCTCTTAACAAATGCACAGCAAAGCCAATCTGAAGCCTCTAGCACCTCAAACGAAGCACTTTTCAGTTAATTGCTGTTAACCCAGGGAAGATAGGCAACAGAAACCTTAAAAGAACAAGAATTTCCTGTGTCTCCAGCCCAATGGAGAGACTCCATCACTGGATGGGGCTGGCCTTAGGCTATGCCTTGGATCTCACATATCCCCACTAACTTGTGTGCTGCAAGCTTAGTTGCTGGCCTGCATCTAGGGGAGGCAGAGGGAACTTTAGGAGATGGGGTCTAATCAGAGGAGGTGAGCTCATGGTGGGCAGGGCAGGGGCTGTCAGTGAAGGGGAATTGTGTAAACTAGCACTTTTCTCAATTCTTGTCCTTCCTGGCCACCACGAAATGAATAGGTTCACTCTCTAGGGGTCCTCTGTCATGGTATTCTGCTTTGCCACAGTTCCAAACACGATGGTGCTAACCAACCTTGGGTTGAAGCCACCAGCCAAAGCAGACCTTTCCTCCTCCTTCGAAGCTGATTTGCATAAGTATTTTGTCTCAGCAATGGAGGACTGACAGACACAGCCACCCCCTCTCCACTCTTACTGGGAAAGGGTTCTCTGGGAAAGAAGCAGAGCTATGGGAACTCAGGACTTGTGTACCACAAACGTTAAAGGCATAAGAACAATACCCTGCCTTTTAATACATAGTCGAGAAACACCTTTCTGGGCTGTTTAACACTTGACTCATGTCTCAAAGAAATCTGTCATCTGATAATTTGGCTGGGGAAAACCTTGTGAATTCAGTGCCCGAAATCTAAAGACCATAGGGTATTATGGGGCCTTTTGGAGCTGGAAAACTGAGGACTTGGACCTCAGTGTGGTGAATCAATCAATTCCTTTTTTTTTTTTTTCTTTTTTAAATAAGGCTCCAGTCATGAAAATCTTTGATCACAAAAACGTAATCCTAGAACTTAAGAGTTTTCAATAAGAAATCAGCCACGTTTGGGGGTGAAGAGGGGAGAGTGAGACCAAAGAAGAATAGTTGCCTATCTGTGCGTTAGGCTGCGTTTTGAAGCAGCTCTTTATAATTTACTCCAAGCTGCTGCTTTGAGTTGACAGCCATCACTCATTCCACCATCATTTGCTGCTTTCTAATTCTGGTATCAGGTTCTGTGTTATGGGGACATAATGGGGAGAAGTGGTCCCTGTTATGGGGAAGAAATTGTAGTCTAGTGGGTGGCCGAGATCTAAGGAACAATGTATGGCCAGGCACAGTGGTGCATGACGGTAGTTCCAGCAATTGAGCAAGTAGAAACAAGAGGATCAGGAGTTCAAGGCCAGCCTCAGCTAGGTATGGTGCTTGATGACAGCATGAGTTATATGAAATCCTGGCTCAAAAACAAAACAAAACAAAACAAAAAATCCAAAAAAACCCAAAAAACCCAAAGAAGCAATTACTGAATAAAATAACCCGTGCAGCTGTAGAACTATGTGTATAATGCCAGCAAGGCTGAGAATTGAATGGAGACCATCTGGTTGTTTGTGTGCCATGCCCAGGAGTCCACCAGTTTTGAATATGCAAAGTGTGATTTCAATAGGGATGTGCTTACCTTTATGCATCCTGATGTGTCTTTCCAATATGACTGTGCATGACTTACTCCAATAAGATTTTACTGGCATTGTGGAGGCACAGTTAGAGAGTGAGCTCCAGTTCTTTCATTAATTATACAGCAATAAATATTGGGGGAAAGGGAATCTAAGGCAGGGTGTCCTGTATCCCAGGTTGGTCTTGAACTCTCTTATGTAGCTGAGGCTGATTTTTGAAATCCTTGTCTACCACCACACCTAACTAACAAGAACACTGTTAAGGGCTGCCGTAACTGATGATTGGAAGCAACAGCTGAGTAAATCTAGACTCCCAAGGTATCTTGTAAGTGTGCCTGGATGCTCAAGACACCAGACACACCACCACTTCTGAAGGAAAGCTCTCAAGCCTTCCTATTCCTAGATACCTCAATAAGTTACCTCCCTGTTTATGTCCCCAGTATTTGTACCTTGGTCCTCACTGCATCTCCACCTATAGATGAACACTGCCAGGCATCAACCCTGGAAAACAGCGGTGGCAGCCAACCCCGCCAGGTGGGCAGAGTTTGTACTCACCGGCTTGAGGTCACAGTGGATGATTTTCTCTACATAAAGCATTTGTAAGCATTTCAGAATGGAAAAGGTGAAGCGCCGAACTATGGACAGATTGAAGCCTTGAAAGCTATTGTTCTTCATCAACTCATACAGGTTGATTCTGCAACAAAGAGGGAGAGAAAGAGTGATGTAGATGGCTGTTGAAACATCATACTCAGCTTGGACACGTGGATAACCCAGGTCGATTGGTTTCCCTCTAATATCAAACAAATTGCAAGCCTGGAGGCAAAGCTGCACACACTGCCATAGTTTCTCCAGCTCTTGGATATGACCCAGGGAACCCTCAACAAAGAAGCCACTTCTGTAGGCTTTGACAAGTACTTCAGAGTCATGACAGGTATGGAAAACGAGGATGGTCCAACAGAAGCTCAGGCAAGCCAGGGAGCCCACACTCTACCAAAGGTAAGTGTGGCTACTTGGTCCCTTCACTGTGCTCTTAAAAGAGTGAAAGCTGACCCTCCCTGTACCATCCTCTTGGTTCTCTATAGGAGCAGAAGTCTGCAACGTTCCATAAAGCCATGCTGCACTGTATGAAGTCTGCTGACATAATTACAAGCATTGAAAATGGATGCTAAGCATTTTAAAAAGAAACACACGTTTGTGAGCTGATGGCTTTTGTTTTCTGTACAGCCTTCAAGATGGGGACAGAAAGGAAAGAACACGTGTCATTACCTGGCCACTTCCTTCCCTTCTTTCCTTTCGGATGGTATCTGTCTGTGACAACATTTCAGAAACCATGCATTCTTGGGAGTGCAGTACAGAGAGGAAAGCCAGGTCTAGACGCATGACCTTTGGCCCTCAGCAACTTCCCCACCTTAGCTGGGCTTCTCATAGCTCTTTTGAGGACAGTGACATCCTTCCCTGATACTGTGATAATTGGGTAAGAGAGACAGTCTATCCTATCTATTTTACCACAGGAAAGATAATTTGTGTGTGCACACTGGAGAGTAAACTACATTTTACATATTGAGCCGGTGGACAGCATGTTCACTTGCCTGGTGAATGGAGCAGGTTTCCTAACAGTGTCAAGAAAACATCAAGTTACTAATTCAATGACCCAGGAACACATGACCACAAAGGGCTCTGTTCATCATACTCAGTCATTTGCTGCCAATCTACATAAATCAGGTTCCTGTTTTCTTACATTAAAACAAAAAAAAATCTGTTCTTCCCTTTACTCAAAACAAAATCCTTAGAGCATTCTAGGTAGCCAAATGCCTGTAGTTCTGTGTTCAAACCTCTGCTCTGCAAGACTGGAAAACCCGGACATGGGGGACACAAGAGCAAAGCAATGTCTTTTTCAGTATGTTTCCATTTCTATCATGAGGGCAATGGCTATGCTATGTCACCTACTCAGATACTCAACATCTGGAAAGCCCAACAGATGCATTTAAGTGACCAGGTTTTACTGAGGCATGGGGTAAGATGTCAGCTTTCAGTCTCATCCTCCTTTCTAGCTGAGTGGCGACTATGCCCACTTCAGTCATTAAGTACTACAGCCAGAAAAACCCTGTATTCTGACCTCAGAGTTTCTTTTCTGTCACTTATGCAACCATTTATAATAGAACAAAGAAGAAGCATCTGACCCCAGGAGTTCAAAGGTGATACAGAGGTGATTCCGGAAGTAGAAGAAATCCTTCATGTGGACCACATTGTGGGTGTTGTCTTTGTCCTTCCTTCTGAGGGCTTCCAGGATCTTCAGCTCCACCAGAGCCTGGTGGTGGAATCTGAGGTGATTAGGAAGTGACCAAGGTGGTGGTGGGAAATGAGGACAGAAATTGCACAAAATGCACATCATGTCACAATGTTGCCGACAATCCTGAATCCCACCCCAGGGTCCCAAGAATATCTAGGATGTCAGGAGTGCATCCTAAACTCCATTATTGTTTCTTCTTACCCCTTGTGATATCAGACAGGCAGAGAGAGAAATAAGAAAAGCCAAAGAGATTTAAGAAGAGCAGTGGCAGAGAACTGGCTTCTGGAGAGAGCTGGAGCCACACAGCCCAATTCCCAGGCCCTGTGTTGCCTATCAAGTCATACCTCTTTTTGTTCCTGATGATTTTCAGGGCCACCAACTCATTGTTTTTGTGATCCAAGCACTTGGCCACCTGTCCAAAGGACCCTTTCCCGATCATCTCCAGAACCTCATATCGGTAGGCAATGTGGTCATGCAGGACCTGCAGAAATCAGGCCAGCAGTGAGGGACAGAATGGTGAGCTCTTGGATTCACCCTATCCCAGGGCCCCTAGATCCCGCTACCCGGATCCTGGCCCACTCTTGGGAGGAGAGTGTTTCTGAACTCCTGCTCTCAACTTACCACCTTATAAATGGTTAGGCTGTTTGGATCCCAGACCACACATATGGTACCAGGAAGTGTTCCACAAGGCTGAATCCATGTCTTATAGTGTAAAGAGCATGGGGTGTTCTTTGAGGTACACTTGTGTTTCTGTATGATTAGGACTTACATCAGAAAAAGGATTAGCTCCACTCTGACCCTTGCTATGCCTTAAGTATAGATGAGGAAGCTTGCTGTCTGCTTTGCCATTTTTTGACCAGACATCTCCTCCTCCATTTGTATAGATTTAATCTGTCCTGAGAGAGTAGTACAGAAATTTGGGCCTTTCTTGGCTAAGAAGAAAAAGTATCTTCACAAAGACAGAATCATCCTCCAAGTCCCTATAGGAAAGCAGAGAGCAGGCACTCGGTCAAAGCCAGATGAAATTGTTGGTTGATGACCTGAGCTCAAGGGCTGCAGACGAGCCACTTGCTCACTCTAAGATAAAGTGCCATCATCTATAAAGGCACTGGATGCAGAATAAATGGTGTCTGAGGTCCTCCAGCTGTGTGAATCACTGATTTCTAGTGTTGAACTTATGAGTCTGGGCGGACAAAGGATGAGTGTCCCCATGGATTTCCTGATGTGCTTTGTGAATGCATACATGGTGGTGGTTCTATTCATATGGAAGGAATCAGCACCATGAATTTAAGTATGTACAATTTCATCAATGTGGGAAGGGGTTCATTTTCTGGTAAAGGTCTGCGATGAAACACATGCTCGTATAAATGTGTGTATGTGTTATTTTTGACTTATCTGCTCCACGCCACTGGTTTGTTTGATTCATGATTGTTTCTATGTCCACTGTGACATTAATTGTAATTACCTGAATAACCGTAGTACACTTGTGGGTGATCAACTGTTCTCCATATATTTGCTGAGTCTAGAAGATTCCCAAGCTCGTGACAGAGGAGCAATAATTAGGTATATAAGTACCAAATGTTGGCAGAATAAATGTAAGATTGTAGCTGTGTAGCTTATTTGGGTATTTGATTGTGTGTGTGCGTGTGTGTGTGTGTGTGTGTGTGTGTGTGTGTGTGTAAATGAAATAAAATACAGGTTGAAGCCTATAGACAGCACCCATTAATAACCCCATCCCCACTACCACATCAAAAAAAAAAATCTCTAAGACTTGACTGAGATCTCGTAAGGTCATGGCTAATTCCCTCACAGGGAGCTTGAAAGATTAGGGAAGAAGTGGGTGGTGGTGTCTGGGGAAAGTTGTATTCATGATTTGTAAGCAAGGACCCATTAATGCCTGTACTTTTGTATATATGCAGATTACTTTAGGGCTGGGAGTGAGGAATGAGGACCTATGCTTTATCAAACTTCCAACAGAAGTCATAAAATGGTTGAGAACCTGACCTCTCATGGAGTCTGTATCAGAAACTCCATGACTGTTCCTCTAAGTGTGGTCTGGTTGATGGCTTGAGTATCACCTATAATTGTTAAATCCCTTATCCATCCTATCTTGCTGGGTAACAACCTTACTTTAACAAGATCCCCAGTTGGTTTGTATACACAGTTACACGCCACTAAGAAAATTTACTGCTTCTAAGAAGCCATCAAAGACTATCCTCTAAAACCAAGTTACAACGTTACAAAGTTAGATAGCCACAGCGTGGCGGATGAAACATCACTTTAACACATTACCAAAGTAGGGACCACTGCTCTGATTCTGTGCTCAGGCTGGGAGAAGTCTTCCCCCCTTGGACCGCAGAGGAACAACAGAGAGATAGAAGAGGAGCTGTTGGGTTCAGTATTTGGAAAACAAAATGAAGTTAAGTATGTAGCACCTGAGACCACAATGACAAAGGCAGTTGTTTGTTTTGTTTTGTTTATGATGTGAAAATGACTTATACTATAAAATAGGAAGAGAGTCCACAGATGGGGTTTGTATGAGAGAGAATGAGAAAGAAAGCACTAGAGTGATGCCTTACTCCTTTCTTAGTGGGCTCCAGGGTAATTGTGAGGAGCCTGTGGTAGTTCACACCACATACAAATATAAACCTGTTGCCCCAGCATTCCAATAATGGAGGGTGTGTACAATGAACCTCATATTTTCCTCCGTGTGTGTGTGTGTGTGTGTGTGTGTGTGTGTGTGTGTGTTAAATATGGCATCTCTTTTAGGACCCATTAGAATCCTTTGGGAAACCTATCCTGTAGTGCATCAGTACAAAGTACTGCAAAATATCCCCTTTCTGTTTTCCTCCTGGTACAATCTTTCCCCCCAACTCCTCCCCCCCCCAAACTCCCATCCCTGTGGCATTCCCATAACCCTGTCCCCATGGCATTCCTACCACTCCATCCCCACGGTGTTCCCATGACCCAGCACCTTCACATAGGAACCGTGCTCATCATCAAAGCTTGTCTTGCTGAACTTCTCCGGAATCACGTTGAGCTTCTTGGCTTCAAGGCCCAGGAACCACAGCTCTGAGTAGCCCAGGATTTCGCTTTGCTCATAAGGGGACAGCAGATTCTTAAAGAACTTTAGGGCCTCTGTAGTGAAAAGCATCACCAACTCAGTTTAGTCACAGGGGTATTTGCGCCCCCCCCCAAAGATTCTTTCCAGTTCATGGGACATCTTTCCAGCAAGGACCACCCACCGGGTTGCTTGCTCACCCATAGAAATGTTAACAAGGATAAAGGCCAAGAAAGGTTTAGCAACCAAAGACTATGAGCTCTGCCTGCACCATGCCTGCCTGGATGCTGCCATGTTCCTGCCTTGATGATACTGGACTAAACCTCTGAACCAGTAAGCCAGCCCCAGTTAAATGTCCTTATAAGAGTTGCCTTGGTCTGGCTGGGCCGTGGTGGCACACGCCTTTAATCCCAGCACTTGGGAGGCAGAGGCAGGTAGATTTCTGAGTTCAAGGCCAGCCTGGTCTACAGAGTGAGTTCCAGGACAGACAGGGCTACACAGAGAAACCCTGTCTCGGAAAAGAAAGAAAGAAAGAAAGAAAGAAAGAAAGAAAGAAAGAAAGAAAGAAAGAAAGAAAGAAAGAAAGAAAGAAAATAAATAAATAAATTACCTTGGTCATGATGTCTGTTCACAGCAATAAAGCCCTAACTAAGACAGTCTCCTTCCATAAAGCCATCTAGAGTCCTCTACTTAGCCCTGACTGAGGAAGAGGAAGCTTTAAAACACCTGACTGTGACAGTTCAGTGATTTCACCCTTAATTCTAACTCTCCCTCCTCAGCCCCCACTCCAGTCCATACAACATAGTGAGACAGTGCCCTCTGTCTACACTGCCGCAGCTGACCTTGACCCTGTGCAGTTCTATGGGGAGCAATGAACCACAGAGAGCTAGCGCTCACTCCCCTCTTAGCCTAGCGCTTAGCCAGACCAGTGAGAGGCCGTGGAATTACCTTCGCTCATTTCGGTTCTTTGTCATAATTGATGACTCCAGCTCAGCTCTCAACGGTTTGGCCTTCTATATCCTGCCTCCCCTGCTACCACTCTACTTTGCTACTGCTCCCAAATCTTACCTGCTGCTGTAAGAGGGACTTTGTGCCTCTTTTGTAGTTCTGGGTGTGGCTTGGGGTCTTGGGCTTTGGTGCTAATGTTGAAAGGTATTTCTGAAGTCTTGAGTTCAGAGGATAGCACTTGATTATGAATTTGATTTTCCTGTCCAGGGAAATAAGTTATAATAAAAGGTTGATTCCCTTGGGGATCATAGGTCATCGAGTTGACCCAGTAGATCCACCTCTAGCCAGGATCTTTTCCTACCACTCCTGGGAGAAGATAGCTATGAGTTAAGAGATAGTAGGATGCTCACCCTTTCTCTCAGAGAGAGTATCCGACTCTCATCTGATGCTCTGGCAGACAGAGCCACTGCATTGCATGCAGTTGACAACCCAGTGGCATGTCACTGCACAGAGAGATGCGACAGTTTTTACTGCTACTCTTGAGGAGGCCATGAGGTGGTTCCTTTTCTTTGTCAGCTTGACTGGGTTTACAGTAACCATGGAAACACTATGAGAGGTTCCCAGAACTGAAGAATGAAAAGCCACCTTGAGTGTGGGAAGCACCACTAATGGTGGATTCGAGGTTGTCCCGGACTAAACAGAAAGGGAGACTGAGCTGACAAGCAGCATTTGTCTCTCTCCTTGCCCAAAGACACATTGTGAGCAGCTGCCCCATGCTCCTTCTGCCATGGCCTTCCAGACCATGAAGAACTTCATTGTGTTAAACTGTGAGTCCAACATAAACCCTCTTCCTTCCTTTCACAAATTTTGCCACAATGATGAGAAAACAACTAATGCAGGCCAATTCCAAATAAGCTAAATAACTTCCTAGATCCGGGAAGCTTCAGCTGTGAGCCTAGCATCTGTTCAGGTTGGTACTATCTCAGTATCCCATTTGGCCTTTCCACAGGAAAGGTAGTACAGGAGCTGGAGAAGAGGCTCGGAGTACAGACTGATCTTGCTCTCACAGAGGACCCAAGTGTCATTCCCAGCCCCCACACCGATGACTCACAACTGCCTAGGGCCCCAGCTACAGGGGCTCTGACATGCTAGTCCATATTCCAAGAACACCTATGTATGGCTCATAGGCATGGACCCAGACATATTGCACATAATTAGAATTTTTTTTAAGTAGAGAATATTGGAAGAAAAATCTTTTGACTGGAGCATTTATACAGTGTGGACTTCATTTTTTCCCCTTTCTCTGATGAATGCTCACAATGCCACAAAGAACCCATTTTATACGGAAGAGAAAGTCAAGGCACATTCGTTCAAGTGCTTACTCTTTGTAAGGCATGAGAAGAGAGCTAGAACCCAACCTTCCGAGAGCTGGCACTGCAGTGAGCTCAGGCCTTGAGTCTGCTTGCCCAAGGGCGTGCCCATTGTCTTACTCACCTGATACTGCATGGACCCCTTTGACAGGACTTTGTTGCCAATGTGGGGGAAGTTAACTGTGTTCCTCTTCCCCTTTGTGTCCACAAAAGGGAACGCCGTGTTGCTGGTACTTGGAATCTACAGAAGGGGACAGGGAACAGCTTACAGACATCCCAGGAAGGAAGCATCTTCCGGGTTATCTCCTCTATCCTAACTCCACAACAACGTGGCACCTAACCCAGGTTCATGAGGACAAGCAGATTCCAGAGATCCGAGTCTTCAGTCTACCAGGTAGGCTGTGGGTTGGAATCCTACTACTATTAGTAGTAGTAGTCCTAATGAACTGTAAACTTCCAGTAGGTTCCATTGACTTTCTAAGCTCCATTTATTTCATTGCTACCATGGTGACAAAATGAGGCGGGAGCTACCCCTTTAAGCATTTTATGAGAAAATATATGTAAAATGTTCCAAAAGTGCTAGCCAGTATTAGCACCGTTGCAATACTGGAGACCCAAAAACCCCATCTCCTGCCAGGATGTCCCCCCCCCCCCAGTTAAGAAAGAGTATGCTTCAATGTGTCTCCCAAATTAAGCATTTGTCTGACTTTCATACAATGCACTGAAAATTTGGAGAAGTTCCTCCACATTCCTGCACTTACGTATGCAACACAAACCCCAGTCTTCTCTATGGGTACATTATAATTTGATCCCTATTATTGGTTTATGCGTTGATTGGTAGACAGTTCATCTGTTAATACACAGCCATAATTATAGTGTGGTTGTTGTTAAACAAAATGGCCTGCTAAACTACCCCAACCATCTGATAGCCTTCACCCTTTCTCAGAGAAAGGGTACTAGCCATCACCCCCCCCCCTACCTTTTGTGGACATCGGTTCACTCTCAGCTTCTTGTTCTTGGAGGATGGCTTCTGGAGGTGACCCAAAGGCTTACTCTCAACCTGGGGTAAGGTGGAAGAGGACTGAAATAGAACTTGGCTGCTTTCATCCCAAGTCATGTGAACTTTTTTTTCCCCATTATGATAAAGTAGCCTTGAAACTAATTCTCCTAACTTGAAAGTTACAACAAATCCAGAGAAGCTAAGAGAAGTACTCAGCGAAAGTATGAATGAAGTACTCAGTGAATGCATGAATGAAGTATTCACTGAATGTATGAGTGAAGTACTCAATGAATGCATGAATGAAGTATTCAGTGAATGTATGACTGAAGTACTCAATGAATGCATGAATTAATTGCTACCCAAACAAACGCTCTTTCCAGAAAGGTCGATCACAGATTGACTTAGCCTATGATTAAAAAAGAAAAAAAAAGAAGAAATGAAAAGAAAAGAAAGAAAATTGTGTAAGACCAAGTGGGGAGATATTTGCTTGTAGTTCTAACATGTGGATAACTGAGACAGGAGTGCTGTAAGTTCCAGGACAGCCTAACTATAAAACAAGATCTTACCTCAAAAACAAAGCAATCGGTATAGCTTTTTCATCAACAAAATATTATCTAGAATCCCTGGACATGGAAGGAATAAAAGCCAAGCTGTTCTTGTTCATTAGACAATAAAATGCTTATAATCTTGCCCAGAACTTTAGCATCAATGTGCTGAAAGATACCTTAGTGGAACCTGCTAGAAGCTAAGTGACCAGCCTTACTGTCCATGATCTGACTAGAAGAGAGTTCACATTTATAAAGGGATGGGGGGAAAATATCAAATCCTGGCTTAGCATGCATCAAGGGTGGAGCATGCCCACCGTGGAAGTACTTGGGACTCACTATGTGCTACTGTGTAGATAAAGTGTCTACACATCCATTTCATTATCCCATTATAAGTAGAACAGTGAACCTGAACACTGTGGTTGTTATTATTAGACATAGGATTAAAATTTAAGTAAAAAATAAGATAGAGACAGAACCACCTCTCTAAAATTTGGCAATTGGGTACAATACTTGAATTTATTATCCTCTGGCTAGGCCCTCCTCAGAGCTGTACTGATGGGGACTGTTTCAATAGTCAACTGTGATCTCCTAGACTTCAGAAGAGGACTGAAGGAAGGGAGATACGTGGGGAATGGTGAGGTCTTAGACAACATTGGTTAATTTGCTAATGTGAGAGAAATTCAGGATTTGCCTGTCTGTGCCATGGTGTCTGGAGAAATATCACAAATTAATTTTAAATCTCAAAGTATGTTTGGGGGGATTAAAACACATAAATGGTCATCAATATCAACAAGCTGGCCTTGATAAGGCGACAGAGAGACTGGCAGATTAACAATAGTTATATTAGCAACATGCAGCTCAGACTATCAAAGGGCATGACAATGAATACCCTCACAAAGGGTGATGTCAGTGTAAGAACTTCAATCCTGGGAGCAGAGAGAGTAGGGAGCCATGGTGGTTGAGAGGGAGGAAAGGGTGCTACTGGATGAAGCCATCATTTCTGGCATGTACCAGGGGTCTCTACTGCCCATACTGTGTTGTGTGTAGTCTGAGGCTGATTGTGGGAAGCACTGAATGAACGTTAAGCTAAGAAACCTGGTCGTTATTCTATGGGCAGCAATAGCCCACTGCCAGTTTATATTGTATTCACAGAGTTTCAGAGAGCTCTCTTTAGTCGTGATATGGAATAAAACAATGCTCACGGACACGAAGACTTGGAAATCACCTCCCTTCTCCCACCCCCTCCCTCTTTTGTATTTTTACACCAGGATTACAGGCAGACATGAGCATGTCTGGTGACAGTTCTTAATTTGACAACTCCACTTATCACCGAACTTGGACAGTTATCAGTCGTTCCTCATGGAATATGGAAGGAAACAGTATCAGTAAAATTCTCACAGTGCTGTTCTGAGGACTAGAGAGATGTGTGTAACATGCAGATACTGGTACCTTGCACACACTGACACTGCCAGCTGGAACTCCTTTCCCTTGGCTGGGAAGAGCCCAGAGGGATCTTGTTCATTTTCCATGAAACTGAAAAGGCTATGAACACAGACCGGATGGATGAAGAAGAGGAGGAGGAAGATGAGGAGGAAGAATAAGGAGAAGGAGAAGAGGAGGAGGAGGAGGAGGAGGAGGAGGCAACAGCAGCCGCCGCCGCCACAGACTTAAAGGATCATAGTGTTTAACTCAAGAAAAGAACAAAATAAAACTTAAGAGAGATAGGGTCAGATTCTGTCAAACATATGCACTGTGACAGAAAAGATGGCAGGTTTCTTCCCATCGGGATGGAGACTTACAGATCAGTGAGGCTTCATCAGCACCACCATCATGTTATAGTTGACTAGGACTGAATACAGAAGAACTCATGTTTAACTTAACATATGTACAGATGGCTACACAGAAATACTTCAGTACAGGTATAGATACATAGATTCTCTAGATTCTCTCTCTCTCTCTCTCTCTCTCTCTCTCTCTCTCTCTCTCTCTCTCTCTCTCACACACACACACACACACACACACACACAAAACTTCCCCTGTCCCTGAGAGAACTCAAGAGAAATAATAGCCCAGTAGAAAGAAGCATGTTTAGAAACCACATACTTGTATCTCATACCATTGCCCAATAAGAGGATCCAAGGGTCCTTGGACAAATGGAAGATTCTAGGATGGACCGGGGCAAGAAATAATTTGTAGACAGAGAAAGTAAACAGTACTCAATAACAAGGAAAAAAGTAAGCATTCCTGAGCCCAGACTGATCTAAATACAACAATGCTTCCACGCCTCTCTCATGGACAGTGTGCCTCTGTGCAGCAGTCCAGGATTGAGGAAAAAGGCAGCTCATAGCCAAGGTTAGTGCCACCCCAGGTTTGATGAAGCCACTCCTCCAAATGGTTGCTTCTGTGTCTCTGCACACACACACACACACACACACACACACACACAC
>NC_034591.1:141988400-142030283 GCF_900095145.1 Mus pahari
CACACACACACACACACACACACACACACACACACACACTCTCAGAGAAAGGGCCCCTCAGAAAGTATTGGACCAGATGATAGACTTGCAGACCATTTTTTTCCAGCAACTTCCTCAAGAGGAGCAACGTCTCCTCACACCTCATTCTGCCATTGCATCCCCAAGAGACAAGAGGAAGCCGTTGTGTTTTCACACAGCCATGATGGAAAACAAAATTCTCCTCGCAGGCAGTGCACTTTCTAGGGCCCTCGTTGCTTTCTTCTCAGTTAATGAATCTCCACTGAATGCAGTATAAGGGGCTGAGGGACTAGAAAAAAGTGGTCTCTATTAGGAAACTAACTCCAGAAAAGCCCAAACAGGGAAGTGTCCATTCCCGAGAGACCTATTTGCCAGAGTGAAGGAGGAGTATAGAAGAATGGAATCCCCAGGACCACACAAAGCTCACAGATGGCTGAAATCCTCGGTATGACTCCAGTGTCCCCCACCAACGACATTCTGTCACATTTATCACACTAAGTCCCAAGTGAATATGCACACCCTCTCCCACCTCAGATGAAATGCTCTGTGCAGTTTTCAAGAGCCACAGGGGAACCTATGTCCCATGCCTCCCTCTAAGAGCTGAAGGACAATGGCTGTCTTCTGCATTTAGAGCTAGTCCTAACAGGATCCCAAGATGCGTCTCTTAGTCTTATTACCTCCAACTGAGCCTTGGATGTCCTCATCTGTGAAGTCTGGAGAAGAAAGCACGAAAGCACGTAGGCTCTAGGCAGGCATCAGGTTCCCTGGTCTCCTGCCCCCGGGCTACCTAGCTTGTTCAGAAGGGCACTATCTAACAGCCCTGTCTTAGGCATTCCTCACAGACTATTTCTCTGTTTCCTCAAATGGCTCCTCCTCCTCCTCCTCCTCCCTTCCTCCTCCTCTTCCCCCTCCTCCTCTTCTTCTTCCTCCTCTTCTACCTCCTCTTCTACCTCCTCCTCCTCATCTACCTTGTCCTCCTCCTCCTCTTCCTCCTCTTTCTCCTCCCCTTCCTCCTCCTCCACCCCTCCACCCCCGACAGAAAAAAAAAAAAAAAGCCCCAGAGTTTGGGTGAGTCTGGCAGGCAGCTGAGGCTCAGGTTGTCTCCCATCAGCTCACAGCTTCCTCCCTGCAGGTCCCACAATCCTCTCCCAGAGGCCAGAAAACCCAAAGTTCACAAACAAATGCTAAACATAAGGAGCGGGTGTGATGATGAGCGAGAAGAGAAATCATTAGGGAATTGATACAGAACACAATTTAAATAGATGTCTCGCCCATCCAAGCCAGACTAAGAGCTGAGCAAAGGGAAGGCACCTTGACCCTGCAGCCCAGCTGAGGGACTAGCTGCAGACCTCAGCTAATCAAGGTTTCTGTCTGCCTGCCACTTCCAGCTAAGATTCCATGCTGAAAGCCCCTTGCTGTGCACAGGAAGCCCAGAATGCCTAGGCAGGAAGGAACTGTCTTCTGGGTCCCCCGCTCTGGCAAGGAGGGACTCTGGAGACCCATTAGGGGAATGAACATGACCATCCGCAGGGGAACAGCAGCTCCTCACGTCATGGAGGCAGTGTCCTCCCAAGGGACCTGCACACTAGCCCCAGGGCCATACATGAGAGATGAGAAGAAAGCTAGGTCTGGAAGCCCAGAGACCTGGAGTCATTTCCTACTTCTCTTAGTGACTGGAATTGGGGAAGGCATATCTCCTTATGACTTCATTACTGGAGCTTGGATAATCGTGGTGCAAGGGTCAATCTTAGGAATATGTTGCAGAATGGCCTTGTCTTACAAGTGGATAAAGAGAAGTCAAGATAATCCAAATAAGTTGTTCAAGGTAATCCCCAACCCCACACCCTGCCAAACACACACACACACACACACACACACACACACACACACACACACACACACACACACAGAGGAACAAACTTGAGTCTGGAACTTAAGCCCTCAAATACCATTTTACAGAGTCACTGCTACCTCTTCTGACCTCATTCCAGTCTGCTACAAAACCGAGCAATAAGGATACAAACTACTTCTCCTCTGAAGTTCTCAATTTAAAATTAAGTTCAGGAGGCTGAATCAGGTAAAAGCACTTTCAGAAACGCAGGTTTGATTCCCAGCATCCTCAGTGCTATGAGACAAAAATGACGCTCTTCTGGCACAGATGGCTAAGGCTACTCTGGCAGATGGTCTGGCTGCTTTTGAAAACAGTGCATTGTAGCCTTAACCTACAATCGGCCAGTCATGCTCTTGCTATTCACCCAAATGAATTGCAAACGTCTGTGTACACTAAAACGTGCCCATGTGTGTTCCACAGCAGCACGATTCATAACTGGTGAGCAATAAAAATAACCAAGAGTCCTTCGGTTGGTGAATGAGCAAGCAGTTACATCCATGAAATGCTGTGTTAGCTATCAACAAAGGGAAATGTTGTCAAGTCACAAACCGAGAAGCACTATTACTGACAACCGAAGAATCCATTTGGAGAGGCTGCATGCTAGGATCCTAACTATAAGATGTTCTGGAAAAGGGGAAACAATTGGCATAGGAAAAGTGGTGGCTAGGGATGTCCTAGGAGAGGAAATACAGACAAATAGGGGGAGAATGGGGAGTTTTCAGGCCAATGAATCTATCTTGTGTGATACTGTGATCATAAATATATGACATTATGTGCTGTCAAAATTTCTGCACAAGACAAAGGGCAAAGTCACAAATAAACTATGGCCCGTGGTTGATAATTACTTACCAGGATTGCTTCATCAATTGTTTCAACAATATCATACATATATCATATATCATAGATGCCAACAATAGGAAAACCTTAACATGTGATGGGGGAGTTTTGACCTTCATTTCCCATAGATCCCAAACTGATGTATTCAGTATGTGAAAACACCCAAGTCAAAAACCTTGTAAAGGCCACTTACTACTGGCAAAGGGCTAGAAGACAGCACGTATAAAACATCCTATACTTGATAAGGAAAAGGTGACACTACAGAAAAACTCTTTACGGAATAAAGACACAAGATGACCCTTGCAGAAGAGGACACAAAAGGCCAATGAACAGATGACAGGAAGTTGGAAACAGTCAAAATGCCACTTAGAGCTACAAAGTGGGGGACTGAAACACCCTCAGGATGAACTGACCCAAATGGCAAGGAGATGAAAATTGTGTACGTTGCTGGGCAACGCACATTGATACCAGAGTTGGGAGACAATTTGCAATATCTGCTTAGGTTTGGAATCCTCAAATATCAGCATCTAGGATGCCCAATCCTAGAAAAATAGTCTAGAAACACGACCACGGTTTTGACAGAGGACATCCATGAGCATGCTCAGAGCAGCATACACAGGAGAGCAATGGGATCTTAGATGCAAGACTCAAGATAACAACGATCACAGAGGGGGCAATGAATGTGATGTGGGAAGTGACACTCAGGGGACTTCTTGCTGTTCTGGGTGCACTGGAGGGTTATTATATGTTCTTTATCATCTACAAACATTTTAGAATAGACTTTAATAGCCATTATAACGACAATCAGTTTTGAAAAGCATCCATAAATTACAGAATAAATCTCGAGTTTCAGATTTTTTCTGATTTCAGCTTTTATTAGCAGGCCGGCTTTAGACACCTTGTTTAGTCTCTTGGGGGGAGGGGCTCAGTTTCCTTCTCTGTGAAATGGGGATGATTACCTCAACACAGATATAAAGAGAAAATAAGAGAAGCAGAAGCCACATTGCCTTTCTAACTATCCTCCCTGTCGAACATAATGTTTCCCATCCTAGAGGTGAGGTCCTCTTGCTCGGCTGAGTCCCAGCACTCAGAGAGGTGCTCTCTAAGGCCAGCTTGTATTAACAGCCCTTTCACAGCAACTGAGGGTCATCTCAAACCTTTGTTCTCCTCTCTGCAAAGTGGGGCAGCAGTGGGAGTGAAGGCAGAGGAAGGAGGACCGGGTACTCACCATGTAGATCTCAGGAGGAAGAGTGGGGCCCTGGGGAGAGGGGGGAAAAACGTAAATGTTTTCCTCCAGGATGCTAAGTCTCCAGAGAGGTACCACTGGAGAGCGGACTAGGCCTCGAGCGTTCACCACTTAGCCACTCTAGCGGATGCCTTGATTTTAAATGTTCTGTAACCACGACAACTTCTTCCCCTGAACCTTTTGTTTGCATTTGAACTCTGCATGGATAAGCTAGAAACCACTGTGCCACACAACCAACAGGGGAGACCCAACTGACAGACGCAACCTTGGCTCTGTGCTCAGCTCAGTTTTGATTAGGATTTCCAACCCTTTGCAGCAGAAGGTGGTTGGTCCGGTGTTTTGTTTTGTTTTTTTATTTCCCGTAGGCTTTTTGGATGTGGAATGGTGATGAGACATAGACAGACATGAGACAAAAATGGATGGCCTGGGTTACTTCCTTCTACTGCGTGAGATTCAGTTGCTGTCTCTCACAAGAAACTGCTTTCTATTGAACAGAGAGGGAGGGCATCAGGCACATATGTCCAAGATCTGCCAGCCAGAAACTTGATGCTTTCATCGATACCCCATTAACTAATCCATACCACTCTTTTATACTGTCTGTCCATGTCACAAGAAACAGTTAACACCCTCATCTCACAGGTAATATACATGTTATTTATTTATTTATTTATTTATTTATTTATTTATTTATTTATTTATGTATATGAGTACACTGTCACTGTCTTCAGACACACCAGAAGACTGCATCAGATCCCATTACAGATGGTTGTGAGCCACCATGTGGTTCCTGGGAATTGAACTCAGGACCTCTCCAAGAACAGTTAGTGCTCTTAACCGCTGAGCCATCTCCCCAGCCCCATTTATTGTTTTTGAGATAGGGTTTTATGCAGTCCAGGCTGGCTTTGAACTCTCTCTGCAGCTGTGATGGCCTTGAATTTCTGATCCTTCTGTTTTTAACTACCAAGTGTTAGAATTACAGGTGTGAGCCACCATACCTGGCATATAAATGGATATTTGTGTCTACCTAATAGTAGTGAACTTTAAAATTTTTATTTTATTTTATTTTTAAAATACTTTATTTTTATTTTATGTATATTGCTATTTTGCCTGAATGTATGCCTGTGTGATGGTGTTGGATCCTTCAGAACTGAGGAATGGGCTGCCCTGTGGGTGCTGGAAATTGAACCAGGTCCCTTGGAAGATCAGCCAGTACTCTTAACCACTGAACCATCTTTCTGGCCCCAGAGCATTTTATTTTTATTTACATTTTTGTTTTAGTTTTTGATGATGGTGGTGGTGGTGATGATGATGGTGGTGGTATATGTGTGTATGTGTATGTGTGTGTGTGTGTGTGTGTGTGTGCACATGTGCGCTGCATGCATGCACTGGTAGAGGTGCCAGATGCCCTGGAGATGGAGTGTTACAGGCAGAATAAACTTGGGTCCTCTACATAGCATTCAGTGCCCTTAGCTGCCAAACCATCTCCCAGCCCAAGAAGAACTTTTCTTTAAACAAAGCATCGGTAAAGCTCTGAGAGACTTCAGTGGTCCAGAAAACTTCCCCAGGCAGGTCGTGTACAGCCAAAGTTGATGGTATGGCCCTTTCCATCTCTTCAGCACCCACATCCAAAAAGGCTGAAGAAAAACACCAATCCAAACCTTTACTGTTGCAACGGCTGGAAATGCCAGTCAAAGTTGTAGAGTACAAAGCCAAGGTGCCATTTGTCAGACAGGTCTAGCTTTGCTGTATGGCGCTCAAGTCTATCTACTGCCCCAGGTCTTCTCTACCACACTCAGCATTTAACTTTGACCACCTCTGGCCTTCATCTGAGGGGTCTTGGGATTAAAAATCATAAGAGCTTGCTGGTCTGTTTTATTTTTCAGTCTGTGGCTTTTGTTGTTTCTTTGTTCTTAAGGGTGTCTTATTCTGTAGCCTATGCTGGCCTAGAACCCACCACATAGTCCAGGCTGGCAGCTGTCCTCCTAATCCAACCTCCAGAGTGCTGGGATTGTAGGCATGAGTCAGAGCACCTTTGAAAAATGTGTTCACCCTTAGAATGATGTTGGATATGAATAGTCAGTAAATAACTGTAGAGGACATGGGCGAGTGAATATACTCCAAGTGCCAGTCTGTGCCAGGGAGTGGCCTGACACAGGAAACCTGTGCTGCCTGTCAAGTGTCCCTTGTGAAGCAGGTGGAAAAAAATAAATGCAGTACTTTCTAAATAGCCACATTGGCAGAAGTAAAGAGAAATGTCATTATCTTAAATGAATCAATATAAAATTATCTCACAGCTTTTCTTGATGCATTCATTAACATGCTATAAAATCCACCTAGCTTTTTAAAAAGATATTCTATGCTCCTTTTTGAGGGGAGACCAGGTCTTTGAGACTGACAATGGACTTCACATCTCCATATGGATTAGTCAGAGTTCCACAGCCTTAGATGATCAGTACTGTCATATTGGGCGGTCCCACTTTAGAGCATAGGATAGTGCACTGGCTAGTTTTGTGTCAACTTGACACAGCTGGAGTTATCACAGAGAAAGGAGCTTCGGTTGGGGAAGTGCCTCCATGAGATCCAGCTGTAAGGCATTTTCTCAATTAGTGATCAAGTGAGGAGGGCCCCTTGTGGGTGGTGCCATCTCTGGGCTGGCAGTCTTGGGTTCTATAAGAGAGTGGACTGAGCAAGCCAGTGGAGGCAAGCCAGTAAAGAACATCCCTCCATGGCTTCTGCATCAGCTCCTGCTTTCTGACCTGCTTGAGTTCCAGTCCTGCATCCTTGGGTGATCAACAGCAGTATGGAAATGTAAGCCGAATAAACCCTTTTCTCCCCAACTTGCTTCTTGGTCATGATGTTTGTCCAGGAATAGAAACCCTGACTAAAACAGGTAGACAGTATACAAGCAAACAAGGATGGGGAGGGAGGCCCAAGGAAGTGACAGTAATGGACTGGGTTAAGGGACTTAAGAAAAGCAGCAGCCTGACAAGGCCCCGTGCTTCTGATGCTAACAACAGAAATTGTTTGTCTAGCACAGTTCTAGACAAACTTCATCACATCTACCTATGAGTGTGAAGAAATTTCTGCTTTTCTTTTTTCTTTTTGATTTTTTTATTAGATATTTTCTATATTTACATTTCAAATGCTATCCCGAAAGTTCCCTATACCCTCCCAATTTCTGCTTTCCTTTTAGTTGTTCAAAAGTTTCTTGGAATAACTGCCATGTAATTTGCTTCCCTTGAAATTTCATTATTTATTTTTATGTCTTTCTTTCTGTTTGTTTGAGACAGATTTTATATAGTGCAGGTTGGCTTAGAGCTCACAGCTTCACTGAGAACGCCCCAGAACTCCTGACTCCTGCTTCCACCTCTAAGCAAGCACCACTGTGCCCAGCTCTTCACATTGTTTTACTTACATAAAGGACTTTATAAAGTAATGCCTCTTAACTCAGAGGCAAAGAACAGTGTGATCAAGACTGCAGATTTGACTTCTTCCTTGCACTCCCCGTCTCCCCTCCACCCCGAGCTGGGTATCCTCGTTTGTCATCAGTTTTCCCATCTGTGAAATGAGGAGAACACTTGCCTCTTGGTCTCATCAACTAAGGCAAGCTCGAGAAACTTAAAACACTCCAAGGTGCAAAGCTCCTTATGCACAGTTTCTCTGT
This sequence comes from Mus pahari, assembly GCF_900095145.1. NCBI lineage: Eukaryota > Metazoa > Chordata > Mammalia > Rodentia > Muridae > Mus > Mus pahari. Next base: position 141,996,057 of record NC_034591.1, read on the forward strand.
CCCTGGCAAGGAGCCTGGTATAACTTAAAGAGGGAAAGATCTGTTTAGCTCATGAACTCAGAGGTTTTAGTTCATGTGGCCCAGGGGACACAGCTGAGCAAGCCACGTGATAGCTGCCCAGAATGGGCTCAGAGAGAAATGAAGGCTTTCTCCATTCCTTCAATTGCAGGCTGGCACCTAGCCTGTGGGATGGGGCTGCCCACATTCAGGAAGGGGTTTCCCATTTTAGTTAATTCTCTCTGGGCTCTCTCACAGATGTGCCCACCGTGTGCTTCTGAAATCTAAGCCAGTCGGGTGGCAGTGAGTATTATTTAGGGTCAGCCTAGCTCTCATTGATTTGATACTCACGTGTTCCCTCAAACTGTCCCTGTCCCTCAGTTGCTTATTCCCATCTAGTAATGCAAAATGCATCCAGTCCATTGCCCAGAGCTCCCTAAGACTTAACAATCTCGGCATTATTAAAAATTACAAGCCCAACGTCTCTTCCAATCAGTGGAAATACAGGCTTGCACCAACAAACCTGGCTGGATCCATTTTGTGAATTATAATCTTGGGGTGCTGGGAAGCTCAAGCAGAAACATTGCTCAGAGGAGGTGACATGGAATCCTAGGTCTAGGAAGGTGGCAAGTGACCTCTGGAGCCATCACAGAGGCTGCTAACCCTGGAGCCTCTGACCACAGATGCAGGACTTCATAGCTGAATGATTTGGGCCCAAGTTTTCTGCAAAACGTTCTTTGAAAATATCCTAAACAGTGGAATATTTTGAACAGCCTAAGTGGTATTAGATTGAAAAAAAAAAAAACCTCCCCTTTACTTGGTTCATAGATGATAAATGTGGTTACTACATCCTGGCCTAATTTCTATGCTGTGCCTTTCATTAGGTTTTGAGGCTGAGAGAGAAAATAAAAAAAGCAATTATGTCTTTGTCAGGAAAAAAGAACCTGTTTTCTGGAAATGATCTTGAACATTTGTTGTGAATGACAATGGAATAGTCTGAGGTCGTCTCAGGTGGACCGAAAGGAGACGCCGTAGCTGTGGGTAAGTCATTCGTCCGGCAGCTTCTCCAATGCTAGTCACCTGTTTAAAGCAGGCCTCGAAGGTTGGCTGCTTTCTCCTTTGAGTCCACCACGATAGGTAATCCTGGCTGTCAACTTGATGGGATTCAGAACCACCCAGGAGACAAACCTCTGCACATGCCTGGGAGAGCGCTTCCAGGGAGCGTACATCTTGGATGCCCTATACTCTCCCCTCAGGACTATCCTCAGTCCGTGCTAGGATGGGAGACTCGCCCTGGTCCCAGGGCTCTCCACATCTCCCTGGAGACGTCTCAGCTCCTCACGTGTGACCCGATGATGCTCACCTTCACAGGGGTGAGACTCTGCTTCTTCCTTGCTTTCAAAATTGGAAAGGTTGTCAAACTGCGCTTCCTTGCCTTGTTCGTATCCATTGAAGTCCTGCGAGAGAGAGAGAGAGAGAGAGAGAGAGAGAGAGAGAGAGAGAGAGAGAGAGAGAATAAAGTTGGCTCTAGGCGTGGAGGTATACGCCTCTAATACCAGCACTGAATCTGAAGAAAGATGATCGCAAGCTCAAGGCTACCCTGAGCTACATAATAAGACCTTGTCCCAAAGGTGTTGGTGGTGGAGGTGTTGGTGTTGGTGGTGATGTTGATGATGATGGTGGTGATGGTGATAATATAATAGCAAGGTGGCAACATGAGTAAAATACAAATAAAGGGCAACCTACTTGGGGGTGAATGAAAGCAAAGGAGTTTAGAGAAAAGCAGGGGCAGCCTACAGCAAGGGCGTGCTCTGCTTCTCTTGCATCCCTTCTTGGGTTCAGGAAAGACAGGACTATAGAGGGAGAGGCAGGAGCCAAGGAGCCAAGGGGACAAGGGGACAAGGGGACAAGGGGACAAGGACCAAGGAGCAGGAGGGTAAAGTTAGGTGGCTACAGTTATAACAGCCAGCCTGGAGTCCATTTCCCCAGCTGCCAGCAAAACTAACCTCATTGTCGAACACACAGTATAGCTACATCACACATACAGTAGGCTGCTTCTGATTTCATGTCTACAGAAAGAAGGGGCTATACCTGATGTCTGTCACTATTTTTGTGCCTGCCTCATTCAGAGCACAATTCCATAACTAATTAACTTGTTGCAAGATGAGAAAAAAAACTTGTATATGGTTATAGAATCTAAACAGATTTGTGGAAAGCAAATCAAAGAGGACTCTCAGGACATTTTTAGTTCTAGTTAGTTGTGGAGTATTGTTGAGATTTTGCTTGGACCCATGAAGTCTCTCTGCTGCCTCCAGCTCTGGCAAGAAAAATGGAATTTGAACAATACAAGAAACGAGGCCAGTATGGTGTTCAGTGTAAAGTCATTATTATCGTTTTTAGCTTTTGCAGACATTATCACCAACCAGTAATGGCAACACTATGACTTTTCAGTTATTCACAAAAGTGAAGCCAAGTCAGGTAATGAATGTGACAACACATTTACTGAGGAATTAGATATTAATTAAAAAAATATGTTACTTTCACTCTATCTAGTGGGAATTTAAAATATGACACATATGCTTTCTGAAACATGATAGTTTAAAACAAGGTTGGTCTTACTATGTCCATGGCAAGCTGAATGGAGAACTGAGTTAACAAAACAAGCCAAGCAACCAAAAGCAAAAACCTCCCTCCAAGGAATAGAGATGGAGAAGTGACAAGAATTTCCAGCTTTGCTGGGAGTGATGGTAGACATACTTGCTACCCCAGCACTTGAGAGGCTATGGTAGGAAGATGGCAAGTTGGAGGCCAGCCTTGACTACACAGTGATACCCTCTTTCAGGAAAAAAAAAATGTTAGGGATCTCATCACGTAGCTCATACTCAAATCATTTTCTTCAGTCTATCAAGCAGCTGGGACAACAGGATCATGCCATTGTTTCTAACTACAGGACACACACACACACACACACACACANAGAGAGAGAGAGAGAGAGAGAGAGAGAGACAGAGACAGAGACAGAGACAGAGACAGAGACAGAGACAGAGACAGAGACAGAGACAGAGAGACAGACAGAGAAACAGCGCGCACATGATAATAATGATAATAGTAATGTGAAAATTATTTGAAATAACTTCTCTGATTAATTTCTCTGAATAATTTGCTTCCTTCTATATTTTGTAGAATCATTTGCTGAATGAGTTCTGATAACCTAGTCATAATCCCTGCCCCTAAGGCAAATTCATGGTGCAAGAGAGGAGACAGGGGGATAAATAATGTCAGGAGAGTGTGCAGAATGCATTGTCCACTCTCTTGGCGGTGTGAGGTCCAGCTGGGAGAGCTGAGGCACCCTTCCAGAAGAACACAGTAGAGCATCATTGAAGAACAAGCATAGAGGTCAGAGTCAAGGGCAGATGGGCAAGGCACACAGAGAAGAAAGTATGAAGGAGCATTTGCTGGCTTGTCCAGGAATTGCAAGTAGCCCTGAGATGTTCAGAAGGACTATTGTATATATAGGAAGGGTCAGGCTAGTCTGTGGCCAGTGTGGTCTTTCTACAGCTGGACTGACATGGTACCTCTGTGTTTTAGGGCCACCTCATGGCAATGCCATGGTGAACAGCTTGGAGGGACTTGGTTTGGAAGCTGTTCTATGAACTTATTGGTAGTAGAGAGGGACACAGTCAAGGCACGGACAGAGGGGCATTTGAACTAAGAAATAAACTGAGAGATGGCCTTCAACTGGATAAAGAGCATTGGTCAGCTCCCAACACAGGGGAGAAATGAAAGTTTCTCCTGTCAGGGCTCTGTGCCACATCCTCCTTTGTGGACTTCACAGAGAAAATGGGTGTTGTAAAGTACATTCTTCATACAGCTGGGGGTCTTTCCTCTGCTCCCCCTCTCTGGCAGCTGAAGGTAAAGAGTTAGACCAAGGCCTGCAGATGATGCTAAAGGACCTTGCAGCTTCATGTGTGTGCTGCCGGGACTCCCATGAGCCATTTAGTCTTCTCTGTACTCCAGTCCCTCATGTGTAAAATGACGAACCTGGGCCAGATGAACCCTCAGGACCCTTCTAGTAATAATTCTAATCCTACAAAACAAGGTTAGGCAGAACATAACACACACACACACACACACACACACACACACACACACAGTGAGTTATTCCTAGCTTGTCTTCCTCCGATGATTCTGTGATTATCACAGATTCTGTGTTTCCATTTATGCATTATCTGGCTTTTAATTGTAACTCAGAACTTTGCAAATGCTTTTTAGTCTTTAGACTATGTTGAGAGGGCTAGGGGTATGTAGCTCAGTGGTGGAGCACATTCCAAGCTCCTGGTGTCCACTGAAGCACAGTGCACAAAAGCTGCAGTGAGCTTCATCAGAAACGAATCAAAATGACCTAATAAATTACGTGCTTTTTTCAAATAAATTACTTAATTTTAGTTAGTTAAAATTAATTACATTTTAAAAATAAAATTACATTTTATTACAGGAATGATCGAAGACAATACACTTAGCTTAATGTTGCAGGAATGAGCATTTGCAAAATGAATCTAAAATGTAGATTCGCACCCATTTGCGAATAGAGCAGATGCTCTTGCCCTCCCAAGCCACTCTCTCCTCCTGGATTTAGCAGCTCTTTCCAAGGTGAACTCACTTTGTCACGGCTTTAGTGTCACTTAGTTGTCCCAGAAAGCTGCTTAAGTTTTTGCCTCATCTTGATCCCGAGTCTCGTGGAGCTAGGGGTGATGAGCTGCTTTATTATTGTTTTCAATTCCTCGTAAGGCTGAGCGTGGTGATGGGTCTCTAGTGAAAACTCTGTATACATTTGCTGGAAGAGGAGAGAGCTGAGAGAGCTTAGGTGAATTCATCAAAGAACTCAGGGCATCAACCAAGCCCCAATGACTCTGCTCAGTGTGAAGGATGACAGAGAAGGAAATGGACTCCTTGTTCTCAAGAAGTCTGGAATCGGAGAGCCACAGAGGTGTCAGCATTACTGTTACTAAAATTGTGTTCTGTTTAAATGTGTACATTTGTACCTAAAGGACACTCATGTCCAAAAGGAAAATATGTCTCTTGAGGTTACCTCTTGTGACTTCATTATTTTTACTGCAGTCGGCAGTGGCTTGATCTTTATTGTCCTCGGGATAGATGTGGTGGTAGCATTTAGAGCAAATTCAACTCCTCAGCCCTTCTATGAGTCCCCGAATCCTTCATGGTCCAGTGACTTAATCATAAGGGCTGGAGGTTTGGGAACCCTTGCACCTATGCCCTCACCTAGCACAGGGACTTTGGGTCTGATACTTACCTATCAGTGCTGGAGTGGTCCTGAGACAGAGACAATTTTCCCCGACTGCCCACTTCATACTCAGATCTTGATTTATACTTGGTGGGTGCTTGTCGGAGGGTAATGATATTACACAAGATATTCCCTCCCACTGCTCCTTGCTATCCTCAGAAAAGCACAGAGAACAGATCTATTCTCCGTTCTTTTCAAGAATTCTTGAGTTTTCAGAACATAGAAAATCTTGGTTTTCTCCCCTACACCTGCTTCACCCCAGGCACCCTGTGGGGTTTTTGCCCACTTTTCCTTCCATGATAGAGCATTCATCCCACATTGTCATTATTTTATGGAATCTCTCCTAAAGTGGCTACTGTTTCCAGGAGTATAGTGTTCTTGCCATCCCTAGGTCAGGTAGTGTATTTATTACATTCCTGCTGGTCCTGGTGGCTTGATGAATATAGTCTACACTAGCCTTTTCTTCTTTTTAGATGGGTGCTAGGGTCAGCTAAAACCATAATTCACTGCCTCAGGGTCCTCCACATTTTTTGAAGCAGGCATTTTAGCTCAGGTGTAGACAATTTGGAGTTGGGGAGGGCAAAGTCAGAGAAGTGGTTGGCATACTGCCAGACATGCCTTCAGGTTCCCATCTTCTCCTGGGTATTGAAAGTTTAAATCCCAGAACCAGTAAGGCATGGCCCAGAATCTCACTCTGCAGCCCAAGCTGTGTTGCAATGTTGACCAGGCTGGCCTCAAACTTAACGGTCTCTTGACTCAGAGATTACAGGAATAGGCCATGTTCGAAGATTCCTTAGAATTTGACCACCCTGATCTCACCCCTCAGGCAAAAGCAAAGGACATTCTCATGAGATGTTTCCCAGTTTTCAATCTTCATCCAAAGTGTGAGTTAAGACTGGGGAAGCTGGTGTTTTTAAAAATCATGTCTGAAAGAACAATGTTTCCTAAGTCCCACCTGGCCTGGATATTTCAGACAGTGAATGCTCAGAGGGTGTGGAGCCACCTCCTTAAGTAAACAATCTTGCTAAGTATTGGAGCTTTTCCTGCAGTGCAAACAAGTGAGGGAAGTTGATCTGGGCTTATGATCCATACGGTCCTTGGTACAAAGGACTGAGCTCTGTGTGTGTGGTGTGTGTGTGTGTGTGTGTGTGTGTGTGTGTGTGTGTGTGTGTGCTGTGCGTGTGAGAGACAATTATACCACGTGCAGTGACAGTGTGAAAAAGAATCAGCTTCATGACCCAAGTTGCTGGAGTCAGGACAATCCCCCCGCCCCACTTCCAGCACTCAGCGGGAGTCCCAAACACAGAGTTCCATTAGTGGGAGAGTCAGGATGCTCCTGAGCCGCAGCTGGCAAGAGCTAAAACTCTTCTCCTTCGCGCACCCGGCCCAGCCCTCGCTCTTACTTCCCTTCTCCCTTTCCACTTGCCCCTTGAGGACCCAGCCCTAGTTGGCTCAGGGTTTGCACCCATCGCAAGCCTCTTCTCTTAGGCGCTTACTCTGTCTGGGTGAGGGCAGGAAGTGGGAGGAGCTGCATCCGGCTGTCACAGACAGGGATCGCTGCAGACGTTTAGGAGGGACCCTCAGCCAGGCGCAGAGGGGCCACACCCTCCTAGCGTTGCTGTAGAAACCTCTCAGGCCCTTTTTGTGACTCTGAGCTGATTAGGCTTACCCCACTTAAGGCCCAAACCATCTCTCCCCAACCTCATTTTCTCTCTCCAATTCATGGATCACCCAAGGTGTGAGTGAAATTCCAGGACTCTGAGATTAAAGTTGGCTGGACAGGCCAGACTGGAAAATTTCCAAGACCTTTCAAAAACAGTATGTGGAAGTAGATAAAGGCCCTGGATAGAATTTTCTTATGAGATGTACACTTCATTTAGTCTGTACTAAGTTTCAGAAAGAACCACATGGAATTATAAGTGACAGTGGCTTGTCCTGAAGGGCTCTGATACAAGGAAGGGACTCACTGAAAAGAAGCAGAGTTTAGTGTTCAAGTCCTTAGACATTTAGCCAAGTGAGTACCCGAAGCAGCTGTGAAGGGCAGATTGCAGTGTCATGTGGTCTGTAAGCAGGAAGTTGTTCATTCTGACTTAATGTTTGTTTGAGACAAGTTTCACTACATAGCCCTGGTTGGCTTGGAACTGTGTAGACCAAGCTGGCCTTGAACTACTAGAGAAGCATCTTCCTCTGCTAGGATTAAAGGTGTATGCCACCATAGACCGTTCATGCTTTTATTTTGGGAATGCAGTGTCAGTAACGTCATGGATGGATACACAAGAGGGTGAAGAGTAGCGGCAAGGACACCGGTCCATTAGAACCACAGACTAAAGCACAGGCATGATACGGTGGTGAGTGTAACACAAGAGAGCTACAGTGACTCAAGGGGTAAACTGCTCTCAGGGTATGATTGGGGTAGGTAAGATGGAGTGAGGAAAAGGTAAGACCACGGCTGGCAACTGGTGGTTATTAACGCTTGTAGCTAGGCTGGTTTTTAACACACTTTGAGGCAAATTTTTATTTAGTGTGTCTGAGTATGTATTACGTATGTATATGCACCACTGGAATGCATGTGCCCATGGAGTCCAGAAGAGGGTGTTAGATCTGCTGAATTGGAGATACATACAGTTTTAAGCCACCTGATATGAGTGCTGGAAAACAAACCTGCGTCCTCTACAAGAGCAGCAAGAGCCTATGAGCTCTGAGCCATCTCTCTAGCCTCTGAGGGACCTTATAAATACAAAGAAATAATGTGAATCATAATAAAACCCAAGTCTGTCCAGTGAGTATTTAATATCAGTAACAATGGTTATTGCTCAAAGCATACAAATTAACTTAAAATCAGGTAACTAGGTGGGTGTCACAGCACCCACCACCACTAGGGAGGCCACGGTAGGAGGATTGGGAGAAGGATTTGAGGCTCAAGGACAGCCTGGGCTAGAGGAAGCCCTGTCTCAAAAATCAGAGCTAAAATCACACAGAAAGCTAACTGAAGACCGGGGTTTTAAGGACGGTGGAGCAGGTAAGGTGGGGAATGACAGTGCAAGCATACATATGGGTAAAATGTACAAAAACCATGGTTACTTAAAGCTGCTTGTCCTCATGGTAACACAGATGTCTCATAGCTGAGAACTAGGCGAGGCATTGCACATTTTACAGTAAATATTAGACCTTTTATTAAAGTGATCAGAAACAGGTTGATATTCTCATCATAAAAATAATTGCTTTTATTGACAGTAAATGAGAGCTTCCTGAGAAGCTGCATTAGCTGTGATGGGCGCGGAGGTGACAGCTGTCAACCTTGGGCTTCGTCTAAGGGATGAAGACGCTGCTTCCCCTTGCTTATGTTGACCACAGAAGACTCATTTTAGCAAAACGTAGACACACAAGTAGATACATGGTATCAATGAACACATTTAAATCTTTTCAGGTTTATTAAAGGTTTTGACAATGAAAAGTTCATACAGCTTTATGAAATTCTATCTACTGTACACTAACCATCTGTCCCCATGTAGGGACACCTGCTGCAGTACAGTCAACGTTTTAATATGTACAAAAGCAGAATTCTTACTAAAAAGACCTGGACAAAGAGAGCAAGCTTGTAATAAACCTGAAGAAATGTAGTATGGGAAAGATTTCAGAAATGCTTCCTGAAGGAACCCAAGATGCCCCCGTGCCAGACAGAGCTGGGAGACATGTGATTACAGATGTGCTGCAGAGCCCAAGTGACAGTGGCTTATTATCATAAGAAAACACAACATACTCTTCAGGAGTGGCACAAGGAGAGGTCCCAGAACCCTTTGCTGAAGGACAGAAAGGCTTTGATGAGACCAGAATCACACACAGACATGGTCCTTCATGTGACCCATTAAAAAGTTCTTTTATGTGGAAGCTGAATACGACAACCCGCTTTGCAGTCCCAAGGGCCCCAGTGGTCCTTTCCTGCTACCGCACTTGGCTGCTTGTGGCACTTGGATGCAATCGCTTAACTGGTGCTAATCGGGAGAGGCCCAGACGCAGGCTCTGACTTGGGGACTTGGCGGGTGTTCCTGCTAATGCATTGCTGCTAGAGTTTCTGCTCCCAGAGGCAGCTGCAGGAGAACACAAAGGCAAACGAAGGGTTAGGTCCGGCTCTACAGAGCCCATCATGAGCTGCAACACATCAGGAGAAAGACCCACACTGACAATCAGGAAAAGCAGAGGCAGGCAAAGCACCCTAATCTGAAACCCCCAACTCCAACACCTTCAAAGTCTTCAGCTTTTCTGGCTGTGGAACAAAACACATGTAAAGACAAAGGCAGACTTGCCAAGGCATGTGTTACATGTTTCAGTGCCCAGGCCTGGGCACTCACTTAAACTGGGGAGGCCGTTAGGACTTAGGGCCAAACCTTGTTGCCAAAAAAACCAACCAAACAAAATTGTTAATACTCTTGATGCTATGATAGTCATGGCTGTGTCCTTAGATTTTTGAAGTAAGAATGTCTCTATTTACCGAAGTTTTATTTCTAGCAATGAGAACAAATGCCTGATAAGGAAATGGCAAGATGATAAACTGAAGCACTAAAATATTAATTTGGAAGAATTTGAAATAACATGGGACCTGCTCACACATAACTCCTGTGATATATTCCTAAGGTGGTGGCCTTGATAGCACGTTACCATACCTGGGGGGACCCACTTGGGCCTCTTGCTTTCAGCTGAAGGGCTGCATATTATTGCTGGTTTCCTAGTGGCCTCAGAAGGAAGACCAACTGCCTGGGGTAAGGATGGAGATCCTGACTTGATGGCAGCTGGAGCTGGGTCTACTGAAGTCACTTATTTGAAACACATAAAAACAATTGTCATGCAGGAACATAATGTTCAAGTCTAAAATGATAAGAGAGCAGAGAGGTGAAGCAATTTGCCTGTCGTCTGACAGCTACTGTTGGAACCCAGATTAGAAACCATGTTTGACTTCTAGGGTCATACTTGTAGTCATTTTACAAATAATGCCTCTTCTGTATGGGGTACTCCTAGAGAGCACCCTAGGGTTATAAAGAACACATGATGTGGGCATCCCGTTCTCCAGAAGCTTCCTGTCCTGCACTTTTCTTCAGTGGGAGGAGAGCAAAGTGGAGAGCTGTGTCTACTGCAGTGTGCTGAGATTCCAGGAACACACAGAAGGAAGGACCGTGGCATCTCGAGCATGTCTAGGAGGTGCAGAGGGAGATCACAGGCTGAGCCAAATCCTGACTGAGGGGAAAGGTGAGTGGAGGTGTTCTTGGCACAGCGAGTAGAGCATGCAATGCCAGAGCACAAGCTCCCCTCCTGTTTAATATGGATGGAGCCAGGATGTGAAGGGTGAGGAAGGGGAGGAGGGCGAGCCAGGCTGTTCACAAATCGATTTTCTCAGGAGTGAACTCCACGTTAAAACCTTCTTTCTGGGTTATGGTGATAAGACACCTGCTAGAAGGCTGAGGCAAGAGGATTAACAAAGGCTAAAAATGGTTATGAATAAATAAAACAAATTTTGTTAATTTGCATTTTTTGGTAATCTATTATACAATACAGGTGCAAAAACAGTCTAACTTTTGAACACAAGAAACAGGTGTTCCATGTCCAAACTGTCACAAATTCTCACTGCAAAACTGACACTAAGCATGTTACAACTGGGTCCTCAAAACAGAGATTAGGTCATGAGGGAAAGCAAGGCCTTGAGCTCACCCAGGCCTGCCTCACAGTCTGAACATCCAGACAACATGGTCCAGCCTCTAAATGGGACAACCTGGGATTAAGCTCTGGGCCCTCAGAAATGTGTACAAATTCCAGCACATCTTGAAACGATGTGAAGGTTCTGATGGTAAGATGTAGGCGCAGGGTGTTTACAAGGAGGGCTACATGCTAATGGAGGTGGAGGGTCCATACTCAGTCTTCTTATGGCTACCAGGGCTCAGTGTTCTTAGCTATTTTCCCTAGCCACAATTCCTTTTAACTAGAGATGTGCATTCGCAAAATGTTAGAGGGCACAGGCAAAGATTGGAAACCCAACAAACCCAGCCCTATACAACAATGGGTTTGGGAGCAGGCTCACCTGATGCCTCACATTTGGGTTTTGATTTCCTTTCCTTCTTTTCCCCTGTGGGTTTCTTCTGCATTGTTTTCTTCTTTGTTTCTTTACTTCTTCTCACACCAAAGTCTTCATCACTTTCTTCATTCTCATCAAACTCAGGATCACTTTCTGAATCTTCACCTAAAACAAAATTACACATTGTGTCTTGGTTCTAAAACGTGAGACTTCTGTCATGACTTATGCCATCTGCCATGGCCCCCACTGTCACTCAGTACACTAAGGATGCTCTTGCCTCCATGAAAGCATGGTTTCTGGCCTCAAATGTTAGCCTCTCCTGACCTAACACCTCCCTGTCATTCCCAGCAGCTTTTTATAACCTTCACACTTCTTCCTCTTCCTCCTTCTCCTCCTCCGTGGGGCTTTACTTTCTTGTCCTAGAGCTCAAACCCTGGAATCCACACTTGCTGGACAAGTTCCGCTGAGCTGCCTGAGACCCTTCAGTTTGTACACCATCACTCTAAAAACATTCCATATGTGTTTACGATCTGGTGACCCACCCTTATTGGAATTTGTTTTCTCATTACTATCTCCCTAGTGCCTAGACGATAATATACATCATAAGCATCAAATATTTGTTCAGTGAGTGAACAGATCTGTTATTTGCTGACAGCATGGTAAAATCTAAAACTCTGTATCTGATTGGTATTAATGTACAGACTTATTCTTTTAAATTTTTAACACATTACAATTTTGTCAAGGTTGCCGTATTTTCCTTGCCCTCATTTCTATTAAGTCTGAAAACAACTGATAATAAAATAGTTTCATATTACTTTCAACTCAAAATACTTCATATGTTTCTACTAGTTATATAAAAAGCTGAAGCCTGTTGGAAGGTCAAGAGTTGTTCCATGGCTAGTGACAACCCAGTCTGGCTCTCCAGGCTCTAACTTCCCTAAGTTCTCGCATGTCCTAGTCTGTTTCAGTGCTCACACCTTTCTCTCAGTCAGAAATGTGACTTCATTCTTTTTGTTTTTCTAATGCTGTTTGTCCAGTTATGGCTTAAAGGTTACCCCTAGACAGTTTCTCTCTATGTGGCCAAGTTCAATTTAACTGTTCTATGAGTTCTTCAAAGGCTCAGTACAGTGCCTTGTATGCATCCTGGTCTCCAAGAAGTTTTTACTGAATTCCCATAGAATTAACTTGAAGTGGGATACAACTCACCAGTCGCACTCTCGGACTCAGCATCATTAGCACTGCTGCCACTGCTGCCTTCTGAAGGTACCCTCCTCCGCTGAGCCTTGGCTTTCAATGTTGATTTTCTCTCTCCTTCAACACTCGAGGCGTCCCCCTGCTCTGTGATCTTGTCCAAATCTTCTGGAGACAGGAGCACCACTGAGAACTCCAGGCAGACTCTAGGATCTCTGCTGCCCTCCTTGACTCTACTGACACACTAGCAGGCCATGCTGGGACACAGTCCATTAGTGTCCCAGGAACAGACTCTGGTTTTAAGGGTAAGTCTGAAACCCCAATGAGTCATTGCCAAAGAACTTTCCAGATGTTCCTGGGAAGATGCAGCCCTTTCTTAAGTGGGCACCTACTGTGGAATGAAGGGCTTGAGTAGTCATGACTGTCTAGTGTGGAAGAAAGTAGGTCCTCAGTCAGAGAGAACAAGACTAAAGCATAAAGAAACAAGGCCAGGAGATAAGAGAGAGCCTTATCACAGGAAGACTGTTAACAAGGAAGACTCCTTAACATAGTGTAAGAACTTAAGTTAGAAAAATAGCACTGTGAATGAAAGAACTGTTACTAATATCAAAACTTACCTACATCGTCACTGGCTACACTGCAGTTAGAGACATGAGGAGGTTTATCCGTTTTTTCTGTTTTCCCTTTGCCTTGTTTGTCAGTGCCTAACACAGGAAGGAAAGGACTTCAGATGCATCCTAACCAGTCATTGTCTAAAAGTAGGAAGGTGATCACTGAAACATACTAACACATATTAGCACACAGACTGGAACAAACCATCTCAAACTCATACCAGCACAGTGGTTTCACCTGGAGGAGCTAGCACATATTCTGAGTCTGAGCTCTAAAGTGACTCAGGTTCAGTCAGACTCCAGACGTAAACTTGCTCATCTTCTCTATATTTAATTCCCTGACCTATAAATTAAAGATAATTTATAGTAAATAAAGATAATTATAAGTAAATAATATCATTCTGTGTGGACAAATCCACAGTCATGCTAACTTAAGCTCTGTGGTGGCTTGACTGTCCTTGTAAGCCCACATATTTGAGCACTTTTGGGATGTGGAGCCCTGCTGAAGGCAGTAAGTCACTGGAGGCTTGAAGAGTTTAGGCTCAGTCCCTTCTAGTCTGCACTTTCTCCTCCTTGAATGAGAATAGAAATGTGATCAGCCAGCTGTCTGCTCCCACACCTACTGCCATAGTCCCCTGCCTTTATACTCACTGGAACGCTCTGGAATCACAAGACAAAATAAACTGTCTTCTTTAATTTCAGTAACTGATACAAATGCTTTCCAATCGTTACATCCTAAAAATGATAAACTGCTGGAATATTTGTATGGTAGCTATGCGGCCTTGGATTCACTCACTATAAAACAAGACGCAACCAATTTTGAGCATTTAGGAGACTTTTAAATAATGCTATTGACAATGTTAAGTTCCTGTGTTATGAAAAGCATTACCCAGTGAGAAGTGCCATTTCCAAGGGAAACTCCTGCTATAGGATTCAGTATCTTCTGTGACGAATTCTGTTTTCATTTTAGATACAGTGTATGACAGCACTCATGAAATTTCTGATTTCCTGGTTAATAGCCTTCCTAATCAAAATGGTTTATTTTTAAAGAGGTAAAACTAACTTAAAAATTAAAAGCCTCTATGCCAGTGCCTGGCAAATACAGAAGTGGATGCCCACAGTCATCTATAGGATAGAACACAGGGCCCCCAATGGAGGAGCTAGAAAAATTACCCAAGGAGCTGAAGGGGTCTGTAACCCTATAGGTGGAACAACAATATGAACTAATCAGTACCTCCAGAGCTCGTGGCTCTAGCTGCATATATAGCAAAAGATGGCCTAGTCAGTCATCATTGGTCTTGCTAACTTTATATGCCCCAGTACAGGGGAACACCAGAGCCAAGAAGTGGGAGTGGGTGGATAGGGGAGCAAGGCGGGGAGGGGACATTTGGGATAGCATTTGAAATGTAAATGAAGAAAATATCTAATAAAATAAATTAAAAAAATTAAAAGCCTCATTCATACCATCACATGTACAAGGTTACAGTTAAAAAAAAAAAAAATCACAGAGACCTAGAAGTCACAGTCACACTCTGAAGTCTGAGCTTCTATGAAGGCTAGTGCCTCTAATCCTTTCTGTTGTTTGCTTTATAAGACAGGGTCTTTCTTTGTAGCCCTGGCTGTCCGGGAACTCTCTGTAGACCAGACTGGCCTCCAATTTAGAGATTCACCTGTGTCTGCCTCCAGAGTGCTGGTATTAAAGGCGTGCGCCACCAGGCCTGGTTAGTACCTCTAGTCTTAATAGATCTCACATATTATTGCTATTAGGACATGCTCAAGAAACCAGAATTTAAAGGGTAAGGAAGTGAACTGTTAGGATTGTACAGATCATTTCATCAAGACTGGACTTTTAATACAGAGCAGCATCATGCTGTCAAGCAGTCTGCTGCTCAGGGTAAATCCTAGGCTCCTTTATGTACGAAGCACAGAGGTGCTATGTGTGGACACTGATACAGCTACATAAAGAACTGACTCCAGGGATGCCCGCTGCCAAGTGCTCTTCTTATAGATTAAGTTGTATTCTTTCCTCTGTGAAGGCCTATCTTAAACATGATTACAAAACAGTAAGACACTTTTAAAGATAAATACACAGGAAATACTTACTTTTCTCTTCGGACTTCTTCACTTGGTTGGTGAGTGTTGGAAGTTCCTTCACAGATAAAGCCAGGGCAACTTCTAGACCTCTCTGGAAGACCTTGTCATCTAAAGCCACCCTGAAATATATGTGTGAGTAACAATGGGGTGTTAATACAATTAGTGCAGCAATACCATCAACTCTAAAGAGCAAACTTTCAGATTTTCCTGCATTAGTACTTAAGAGCAGCTTCTGTCCAAAAATGTTCCTATAGCATGCATCCTTAAGTGGCTGAGATTCCTAAAGTGCAGGGAGGTGGTGTCCTCTACATGTAGCGTGTGGCAGGAAAAGCCTGCACCACTGCTGGCTACTACCCTAGTAACTGCCCTTTTCCTTTACTATCAGCTCTGCCTAATACAGCTCTGGCTTAACATAAGACAGACTCTGCTTAATCATCACTCCCACCTAGAGATCTCTCAGTCTTATCCACTGCTGTGGCAGATATAACTCTTACAATAAATTTTTAGCTCCGTTCCTCTGAATTTAGATTTTCACAAAGATTTTACTACATACTGTGTAAAGACACCACCCTGGTTGGAATACTAAAAGTATCCTCAAGGAGTCTTTAAAGTGAACCGGGTAAGGAAGGAGGTGGGGAAAGAAGCCATACCAGCAATGAGCCTATAAAAAGCAGACTGTAATGCTTGCCTGCTCAAGTGGACCAATAGTTGTAATTATTAACAGGAAAACCGCAAAGATAGATGAGGAAAAATTACACAAGGGAAGAAAACTGAAATGTACCTTTAAGAACTTATTTTTGAAGTAAGTTTTACTGGTGGGGATAAATATGGTCTCAATTCTATACATGCATAAAACTGTCAAAAAGTCTTATTGAGATAGAATTCATGTATTAACTACTTCTCCTCCTTGAGATAGGGCATCACACACCTAAAATGTCCTCAAAACTCACTATGAATGCAGCAAAGCATAACTTCCAACTTCTGGTGTTCCAGAATTCTTGAATACAAGGCAAACACTCCACCACTAAAGCTATGTCCACAAAATCCATCCTTTTAGATTTCAGCAGCTTTCAGTATCTCCAGACTAGCTTAATATCACCACTATCTAGTTTTAGAATAGCCATAGCCATCAGCAGCCACTCCTGATTATCCTGTGCTTGCTGGGTTTATATCAACTTGACATATGCTAGAGTCGTTGGGAGAGGGAGCCTCAATTGAGAAAACGCTCCCAACAGATTGACCTGTAAGACTCTGATGCATCTTTGTGATTGAAGTGGGAGGGCCAGCTCACTGTGGGTGGTGTCATTCCTGGGATGGTGACTCTAGGTGCTATAAGAAAGCAGGCTGAGAGAGTATGCAAGATGGCAGCACCTATGGAGCTATTCTGCTGGTCAGGGGACTGGGGACTGCGGTCAGTGGACCTGGATAGTCTGGCCATGCTGAACTATACCAGATTTACAGGTGCTCCACTGAAGGTACACAAGATCAGCAATCATTGGCAGAGCCCTTCAGGAACTCTGGCTGCTCTTCAAACCAGTAATGGAGAAGTCATCACAGAACCATACAAGCTCATCACCCATCTTCGTAAAGAGAAGAACAATGCTGTCTATGACCTGTCAGCCTGACAAGAACAGATGCTCCAGCCTTCATGTCTCTGTTGGAGGAGAAACTACTTCCTGTGCTAATCCATACTTTTTGGATAGATGCCAAGAACTATGTGGAAGTGACCCGAAACTGGTATGCAGAGGCTATGTCCTTTCCCCTCAACTTCTTCCTGCTTGGCCACATGCAACCAGTACATGGAGCGCCTGCAGCTGCTGTGTGGTGAGCACAAATCAGAGAGCGAGGAGGAACTAGAAAAAGAGCTGTATCACTCAGGAGTGCCTAACCCTTCTCTCTCAGCGTCTAGGCTCTCAGAAGTTCTTCTTTAGAGATGCCCCTGCCTCCCTAGATGCCTTTGCTTTTAGCCATTTGGTTCTGCTGCTCAGTGGGAGTCCCCACCTCCAGGGCTGCAAAACCTGTGTCCACTGTATCCACATCCTCAACTTCTATTTTCTTTGGAATGGAGCTGAGGTGCCACCTCCACGCCAGACACCAGCAGGTCCCGAGACCGAAGAGGAGCCATACTGGCATCGGACCCAGATTCTCTCTGTACTGGCAGCCATGGTGGGCTTTGCTCAGTGTTGGAGACCAGGCTGAGAAAAACCAGGCCTTTTACAGCCTGCATCTGAGAGCCATGTAGTTCTTTGTTAAGAGCCGAGTCACCCCCTTTCCCCTCAAGGCTGTTCATGGGAATCAGCAGATTCTGGCCCTAAACAAACATCAGGGACTGTTAAAAGAGTATCCAGCATTCCGGAGCTGCCCCGAGCTGCCACCTTGTGCTGTAAAGGAGGACCCGGACTTCGAGATAAGCTGCCTGGCGTTCCGGAGCAGCAGCAGCAGCACTCTGAGATAAATCACAAGAGTTTCAAACCTGCGATCAGCATCCCCTCATTTGTCCTTCGCTCTGTTTCTTTTGATTGTTCCTCAACCCCTCCCTATTCCCCCTCACCGTGTATATAACTAAAGCCTTTTTCTTCATTAAAAGACAAAAGCTGCTGCGTGGTTTCCTTCTCTTTCTCTTATTCCCATTCCACCTTAGGTTCGTGATCCCCCTCGCACCCATGAAATAACTTGTCCCTCGGGCCGGGAAAGCTCAGTGGCATTGTTTCTATCCAGTGGACAAGCCCTGCTCAGGCCCCAGTCACCCAGGCCTTGGGCCTGGCTGAGGATGAAAAGGACTGATGTATTCGTGTTCCCAGGACTTATTTTTCTACTCATGTGTTCCAGATGTCCCCTCATCTCCCCACTGTTGGAACAGCCAAAAATGGGTGCTGTCCCCAGATTAGAATTGTTTGTACTTGAAAGAAAGAAAGAGAGAGAGAGAGAGAGAGAGAGAGAGAGAGAGAGAGANAGAGAGAGAGAGAGAGAGAAAGGAAGGAAGGAAGGAAGGAAGGAAGGAAGGAAGGAAGGAAGGAAGGAAGGAAGGAAGGAAGGAAAAAGCAAGCAAGGAAGGAAAAAGCAAGCAAGCAAGCAAGCAAGCAAGCAAGCAGGATGAGCAACTCATGAAGAGCAAGCTAATAAGCAGCATTCCTCTATAATCTCTGTATGAGCTCCTGCCTTCAGGTTCTTATCCTAACTTCTTTCAGTGACGGACCATGTTGCGTAACTGTAAGCTGAAATTTTTTCTTCCCCATGTTGCTTATGGTCATGGTGTTTTGCCATGGCAATAGAAACCCTACCAAGAATATCATCACCCTTCTCTCAGTCCCAAACAACCAGCAATCCATTTTCTGTTGGCATGGACCAGTTTACTCTGGACACCTCATACAAATGGAATATATAGTATGTAGCTTTGTGTCTGAAAACAAATGACTTTCCCTGGCTCATTCACATTACAGCATGCATCTGTAGTTCATTTTTTTGTGGGTAACAGTCCATGACAGAGAACACATTTTATTTATCCAACTGTTGGCTGACAGACATCCAGTTGCTTTCCTGTTTTTAATACTATCACAGTGCTATAAATATTGACACAAAGTGGCGGTATTTTCAGTTTCCTTGGGTACTATCTTCCTCACAGACAGAATAGTCCTGTTTAACATTGTGAACACTGCTAATCTGCTTTCTTGGGTACCTGTGCCATTTCCCAATCCCACCAGAAATGTCTGAAGGTTCCAGTTTTGCCACATTTTCATTAACACGTATTAACATCACATAGTTGAGAAGTGATTAGCAGGTAACAAGAGTTATCACACCGTGGCTTCCACTTAGGTTTCCCTGACAGTGAATCATGCTGGGCATCTTTTTTATGTGTTTGATGATTACTCTTGTAATATCCAAAATAAATTCAGGACTACCCAGTACCTTCCCCCTTCAAAAGGACTTTTGAAACTGTACTAACAGGACAAGTACAGAGTCAGATAAAAAGCTGGCTGACTAAACAAATACAGAAACATAGTTTTAATAGTCAAAATTACTAAGCTTCCAAAACAAGATTAACAGTTCCCCTGCTCCGCCTCACACTAAGAACCTCAAGGACAGACAAAATAAGAGTCACCCTATACAAACCAACCAATGTCTAAAAAGGTTATTGGCTACACCAATTAAAATAAGCCAAACTATCCTGGTGCCTATATCCAGTCCTTACAAAGGTATAAAAAGTGTGTTCTTTCTTTGTTCTGGGTCTCTCCTCTGGCCTGCATGCTGAGAGGGGGTTCCCCAACATGTTGGATAAGTAAAATCCTCATGGGTTTTGCAATGATGACGGTACCTGCGGTCTCTGTGAGTGAGTGTCTTTTGACAAGCTACAACAGTACTTTTGGAAACACTTATTGTGATAGTTCTGTACACTGAAATTAGACATCAGTCTCTTACTGTAGAGCATAAGTGCTCTTTACAGACTTTGATGCAAGTTACTTAAGCTGTATCTGCAAACACTGTTTCCCGCTCACAAGCTGTGCTTGCCTTATATTTAAAATCCCATCCATGATACTCAGAAGCAGAAGCCAGTACACAGCTTGACATGCTATGTCTCTCAGTGCTGACACACTTTTCAGAGGAACCCACGGCAGCTGAGCATTACCCACCCCACCCACCCACATCCTTTCTGGACTACAGCTTTCAAGTCTCTTGGGATTCCTTTCTCCTTCTTGGTACCAAACGATTGTTTAGGAATGTTTTAAAATGCCCTTAGACTTGCCCTGCCTTTTAACAAAGTAGCTTTGTGAGATCGAAGCAGCAGAAATAGGTGTAGAGTCAGCAGCATTACTAGTTAAACAGTTTTTTTGGTTGTATGTATGTGAATTTATTTCCCCAAGCCAGAAAGTCAGAAAGCACTTAATGACACTTACGCGTGCTCCAGACAGCACTCCCCGTCAGCTCAAGCCTCCACTGAACTGAGGTTCCGAAGCCGCGTATCTTTTAAGGGAACAAATCTGATGCCACATGCTTTTTGGGTCTTACCTCTCACCTTTTTTTAGGGGGTTCTGTTGGTAAGACCTCTTCTTTTTGGAGATTCTTCAAGTTAGGTTTTGGTTTGTCTTGCTTTAATACCTTTGGCACAGTTTTTGACTTGTTTACAGGTGTGGATGCAGAAATAAAATCATCTATTTTTGTATAAATTAAAAAGCAAAATTATTTTTCTTGGCAGTTTAATCACAGTGTATCCACATTCTATATATAATCAAGTTTAATTCCTATACCTAAAGACAATTTGTCTCGCTGATGATGAACACTGGTCTATTTAAGAACACCAACCTACCAAAACCCAATTAACTGAAAACTACAAAGGTATATTAAGACAGTACATAGATGTCAGACCTAACAATTAGCTAAAAAAACTATAGAACCACTAGGAAATTTGTAAACTTTTACCTTACTAAGTGGAAGGAATGATCTTTAACTGAACTTCCCAGTGTAGCCCAGCATGTTTGCAAAGGCACATTACTAGAGAAAAACCAAGTCTAGGAAAACAGGAAGCACCACCACGCACTGCTGCTTTTCTCAGGTTTTCTGTCTTATAGTCCTCAAAAGTCTGTGGCTCTTCTAGGGATATTAAAAAACCACATGCACTACCCGTGAATGTGTACTTTCAGGACACATGTACTATTGACCACGTACCTTTTAAAAGAATGTGTTAATGTTTCTTTCACACATCCAGATACAGAAATATAACTTTCTGCACATTCTACCCTACCCAGGATCATGAACACAACTGGCAATCTATAAGTACCTGTCACATACCCTTGACAGCAATAGAAAGCAACAACTTATCTGCCAAACTACTTTTTTCTCAAGTTGAAGACACAGGGCAAAAGAGACTTCTCTGAACTCAGGAACTGCTAAAGTATTTGACTTAAAGGAAACTTTGGTGGTCTGGGAAGGAAATGTAAGACATCTAGGGTAAGCCTGTAGCTCAGTGGTGGAGTATTTACACAGCATGAGTGAGGTCTGCTCCCCAGCGAAACTCTCCCAACACACAAATCAGCACACACACACATGCAGAGGAAAAAGTTCTTACTTCAACACGGTGTAATCTAATGAAATGTTTCTCAAACATGGATCAAAGTTCTACCAACAAAGACAAACATATAACCGGTACAACAAAGCTTAAAACTAAGCTTTCAGGGTTTAATTTTTCCATATCTAACTCTGAGGAAATAAATTCCTCAGTTTATTAAAGAAAAGTAAAAAAGCTCTACTTACCGTCAGAGTCACTGCCAGAATCCTCAAACTGTGAATAATTGATTGGTTTTCTAGTTCTATGATTAAGACAGAAATTTTTCATTACTGTAAATATTAATTTTTTACCTTCACCTTAAAGTTATTAATAATCTTGAAGAAAGGAAAATGTGTTTGGAGTCTCTCTAAAGTACTTCAATCCAAAGCCAAGAACTTGGCATCAACTGAAAAGCAAAACCCATACATAATACACATAATAGGAAGAGAAATTAATTCAGGAAACCCCCAAAGCAAGAAGAAAACAAATATTATCAATTAAACTTTGTATTCTGTTCAGTGGTGACTGGGTATTTATAAACTGTGTGCTGTTCTTTGCTTACATTATAAAGTACCTGTTCAGTTTTAACCATATTTTAAAAATTCTGTCAGAGCAGAGCTATGGCTCACTGGATAAAAAGAGTATGCACTGTTCTTTCAGAGGACCTGAATCTGGTTCCCAGCACCCACACCAGGTAGCCCACAACTCCCTGTAACTCCAGCTCCAGGAGGATTAAAAACCTTCAGGCTTTCTCAGACATTGCTCTCACATGCATATACCCACACAGACACTGACACCTAAAACCAAAACCAAACAAAAAAGTCTTGAAAGAAATCCCTCTACAATACCAAATATGTTTTCTTAATGAAATGTACACTTTACAATAGTCTGTCCCTAGCATCTTTGTAGGAACTAAGTGGGCAGAAGAAAAGGATGCTCAGTGTACAAAGGTTCATCTCCTTCCTCCGGGAAAACAACATAAAGCTGTCCCGCCTTCCCTTCTGTCATCTATTACGTGCCCCCAAGCTTGCAAGCCCATTCTTTCAAACAAAAATGGGAGTTCTGTGAAAAAGAGGCTTATCCACTGTCCAGATCAGGGTTGAGACTTAAGTTTCCCCGAGAGAGCAGTTTAAATGGGAAGGTGTTCTTGGTACTCTCCGACTCGCCAGAGTTTAAGAATTTGACAGCTACATAAAATACGAAAGCATCTTAAGAAGTTGTGGGATTGAAAAATTAGTAAGCAAAGCCAAAAGCCAAGTATATCTCAGGTTGAGTTGTAACAGACATGGATTCTTATCGAAGCATTAAACACAAATTACATATTGTATTTAAGAGACTCACTAGGGTGAGATATGCAGGAAACCATTACTTTTTAAAAGATCTTTAAAAACTTGGGTATGTGTACACGAGTACAGTATCTGCAAAGGCTAGGGGAGAACACTGGGTCCCCCAGAGCTGGAAGGAGCTGGAAGAGTTGTAAGCTGTCTGAGGTGGTTAGGTATGGAACTTGAGTCTTCTGGAAGAACACCAGGCACTCTTTTAACTATTGAGCCAGCCCATAAATGCTTGTTTTTAACAAATATTTGAGTATGCGGCAATACAAACTACGAGGACTACAACCACTATAGCCTCAATTTGTGCCAACAGTCCCATCACCATTGCAGTATGAATGACAGAAGAGTGAAGACAACCACTGGTTTAGTTTTACTGTAACCAAAGTAAAGAGCTAGTGAGATGCAGTGGCCAGAGTCACCTGCTGTGCAACCCCGATAACCTACTGTGACTCCCTAGGATCCAGGAAAAGGTAGAAAGAAGAGAAAGGACCCTACAGTCAGCCGCTGAATCAAGACAATGTATGTCTACCACCATTCCCACCCCTTTTATTCACACAATAATTTACAAAACAACAACACCCCCTACACACACACACACACACACACACACACACACACAAAATAACAACAAAAACCAGACCACAGTCATGATCTCATGGGGCTTCTGAGGATTCAGGGAACTAGAACGCTGTGACTATTACTATCCCAAATAACAGCATTACGTCTTCAGTATCTGCATGCCTGTCACCTTCCAATTTCACCATGGAAGCTAGAGAAATCTAGTCCTGCCTTCTAAACCTCATTATCTCAAAGGTGCTCATCTCAGTCGATACAGAGAATGCCTTGACGTAGCTCAGTCCATAGATCCAGTCAACCTTGATTCTTTGTTTTCTCTCCTCTATATCCACTTGTCAGAAGTAGCTAAACTTGGGCTGGAGAGATGGCTCAGTGGTAAAGAGCACTGACTACTCTTTCAAAGGTCCTGAGTTCAATTCCCAGCAACCACATGGTAGCTCACAACCTTCTGTAAAGAGATCTGATGCCCCCTTCTGGTGTATCTGGAAACAGCTACAGTGTACTCATAAATAAATTAAAAACAAACAAACAAACAAACAAAAAACCTAAACTTACTTGCTCCATCTCCACACACACACACACACACACACACACACACACACAGTGCCAAAGTCACACACAACTGATAGCGTCTCAATTTTCCCCCTGCTTCCACTCTGGCCACTCCAGTTCCCACTTAGAGCCAACCAACAGCCAGTGGACTTTATAAAAGTGAAATGAGGATAACTCAGACCCTCCTCCACTGAAACTACAGATTTCCCATCTGTCTCAAATAAAATCCAAACTCCCAAGGCCTACAAAACCTTAACTACTTGGTAATCTATCTGACTCAGTCCTCAATCCATCCCCATGCTTGTTCATCCCACACCTTCACTCTGCTTCTCAAACATGGTGAACCTTGGGCCTTGGCTCCTATTTCATGTGAATGCCCCTTATATTTTGCCTAGATAACCCGTTCATATGATTTAAAGTAAGGCTTTTCTCCTTCCTCCTATGTTACATTGTGGTGGTTATTTTGTCCCCCCCGCCCCCGTTATTTCTCCCCACCCCTCTTCCAACAGAGTGTAACCTCCAGCTCGTAGTACAATACAGGCTTAAGTGAATTCACTACGTTTATTGTTGTTTGTTTTTGCAGGACTGGGGATTGAACCTGGGGTCTCTCATCTGCTAGGCAATCACTGGACCACTGGGCCGTAGTCTCAGCTATAGTCAGACATTCTACTAAATGGATGGCCGGTCTGGCATCCCGGTAGTGATCGCGGAGAGAGGATTCCAACAGTCTAACGGAAAGCAGAGAGGAACTGGGGCCGTGTGACAGGGCAGCACGGCTGGAGCTGGAAGTTAGATGGGCCTCTCCGCCTAGGGATTTGAGGGGCACAGAACAGGCACGCCTGCTTTTCCTGTATCGCTGGGCTCTAGGGCTCAACGTCTGACGGCCACATACCGGGGTCGCTCGCTCGCTGTCGCCTTAAGCGCGACTCAAATGCTAGCCTGCCAGGTCCCTCTGGAGTGGGGTGAATCGGCGGGCGACGGCTGCGGAAGGAGGCCGAGGGGCGGAAAGCGGGATGCCAGGCGGGCCCCTCTGAGCAGCGGGTGGCTCTCACCGGAGACTGGCGACGAACACCCAATCGCGCTGCCCTCGGTCGGATCTCGTCCTCTCCCGCAACCATGCATGACAGTGGCCTCCAACGTCCCCACCCCGTCCTTCCTCCCTGCCCCGCGGGACGTCACCAACCACTCACCTGGTAGGACGCACCATGGTGTCCTGCCTGGCGCAGCAGCGCTCTGGAGCTGGGCAGCGGCTGTGGCGGTTTCAATTCCCGCCCAAAAGCAGACGTCGCGCCCCACGCCCCGCTGCGCCAGCCCGCCAATCACCGCTCGCCTGCTTGAGGTGGCGCCTGCGTGCTGAGGAGAGAGCGCCTGCGCACACGCACCGTGGCCCGGGCACGCCATCCGGGCCCTGTCCGCCATCTGTCGGCCCAGACCCAGCTTTTGTTTTGCTCCTGCACTTTCGTCACAGTAGCGATTTGGTACCGAGTCTAAAATACAATATAAAAGTAGCTAAACGCCTCCAATATTTAGAATGACTAACTTAAAGATAACTGGGACAAAGGGTTTCTTGCATAGGAATTTTCCTTGGCGCTTGAGGAAAAAGAAACCTGAGTTCCGAATCTGCCGAAGCGGATCTGCTGGCAGTAAAAAAAATAAACAAGAAGTCAGCTGACCTATATGGTCAGTTCTGCGTTGACAGCTCCAAGTGGGCTTTGGTGTCTGATGAAAGAGGTGAGTTCGAGCCCACAGCGAAGAAGCCCCTTCAGTATGGAGGACCCAATGACGGTATCTGGTACAGACTTAACAGAAGGAGGCTCCTAGGGGCCGCCTAAAGTGCTGGAGCGCACCTTGCCATTGCCAGTTCAGTGTTTGTGGACAGCTAGGCTTGTCGTTTTGCACGTTGCTCTGACAGGGTGCAGGCACACCCAGAGAATCCCGAGAGGGAAACTGGGTTACGGTGAATTGTATCCTGAAAGCAACAGACCACGGGAGCAAAGAGTAACATGAAAACGTGTGTTTTTATTGATTTTGTTCTGTTCCACGTTACAATGTATTCTGATTACTGTCTCGCCTCATATCGCACCTGTCCCTACTAACTTGCCCATCCCTACAATCTCCGCATTTCCACCAGTCCCCTTTCCAGATTCATGACGCTGTGTTTTGTTGTTGTTGTTTTGTTCGTTTGTTTGTTTTGTTTGTTTTTGTGACCCAATATCTTAATTAGACCAAATGTGTGACTATTGAATTGCAACTACTCATTGGAGCCTGGTGGGGGCACCCGTGGACACACTACTGAAAAATAACTTTCCTTTTCCTGAATCTGCCCATAGAAAACAGTTTCCTTAGTGACGCATGGGTTCTTCTGAGTCTTCTCTCCTCCCTCGACTGCTGATGGGGCTAATTTTGTTCAGACCTCTGACACTGCAGTGAGTTTACGATTGTAATGGCAGCATCTTGTCAGAAGGTGGCATTTTGTCTTCCTCTCTATGTTCTGGTTTCTCTATTTTCCACTTCCTATTCTGCAGTGTTCCTTGAACCTTCACAGAGGTGGTATAAATGTCTTGTTTAGGGCTGAGTCCCCATCCACCACTTGTTCTCAGAACCTTTTGTCACCCGGAGTCTCTACATTCACTATTGTTCACTGGAAAGAGACAATCCTCTGATTAAGGCTGGGAGTAGCACTTGTTGTGGGTATAGACATGGTGGTTTGACTGTCTCCATCTAACTGAACAACAGTATTTTTGTCCCCTCCCCCCCATGGCCCGTCATCTTCCCTGCTATGGGTTTCTGACGGGGATCATAGTGCCAGGCAGGGGTATGCTCCTATAGAGCTGACCTCAAATCCAGTCAGAGCAAATTGGATACCCTCATAACTGTACCCTAGTGCACAGATGGGCATGTCTTGCCTGGCAGGTTAGTGGAGTTCATAGAGTCCACAGCTGGGTTGGACCAGTAATGACATTTCTCTTATAGCAGCCTCCATAGTATCTTCAGAAGATAGCCAGCAAAGAGGAAGCTTCCAGCAAAGTTCCAGCTTGACTTCTTTGTATCATCAATTGTGCTGTGCAGTGTCTTTAACAGCAGAGTTTATCATCTAGTTTTTACGAACAACCAAGAAAAATGACAAGAATATCTATTGTCCTGGGGGTTTACACACACACACACACACACATACACATGTATATATATTCACATATATATGAACATATATATGAGTATGTATATACATAGACTGATGGCTAGCTCTTAAAGGGACCTTGATTCCTACTGTCTTTACTACATTTTCTTTTCTCTGAATAGTGTTCAGTGTGCCTCGGGCAGCATCCTGTGCGATCTGTTCTTCTGTGCCCGTGCTCCCTACTTGGAGATCTTTCTTGTGTTCTCAGATCTTTTTTCTGTTACAGCTCATGCCCTTCAATGTCAAACATCTTCAAGCTACCACTGGGTTTCTGTTGTGTTTGTCTACTTTTATGAGTTCCATAAGCTGTGCACTTACATTCCCCAACCCATCATTCTTCCAACATTTCCTCTTGCCCCCAACTCTGTACCTTCCCTTGTATTAACTACTTGTTATTCTTGCCTAAGAGTAAAAGTACTTTTTGAGCATATTGTTGCTCTGAAATTAACTTTAAAATAACTTTTCATTTAAAAAAAAAGGAGGAAGCAGCATTTGATTTTTGTCACGAAGATAAATGCACAGGAATAAGCGGGAAACACTATAATAGACTGTTTGTGGTGGTGCACACCTTTAATATCAGCATTTAGGGGTGGAGTGTGTTGAGGCAGGAGAATCAAATATCTGACATCATCCTGGGATACATAGTCCTAAGTCATCCCAAGATGCACAGTGAGACTTCCTCTCTAATAAAATGGAAGGAAAATGAAGATTAGAGTAGTTGGTTTGCATCACACGGGGGCGGGGTGGGGTGGGGTATAGTCTCTGAGGGATGGGCTATGTTTTAGAGGTGTTCTGTGGCCGTTTGACTCATGGCTCTTTGGCTCATCCTACAGAAACCTTGCTGAAGAATATGAAGAAAAACCGAGAAAGGTTCTGCAACAAGGAAAGGGAATTCGTGTACAAGTTCCAGGTAGGATGTGAGCGCTTAGAGCTGAGAGTGCCTCTCAGGTTTCCCGTGGAGGAGAATGCCAGTCATCTGCATGGACGTCTGATGCTGCTGCACAGCTTGCCCTGCTTCATAGAGAGTGGTGAGGACGGACCTCCTTTTGTTTCTCCATAGTATTTATCGTTAGATGTTTCTTGGTAGAGCACAGATTTTGAACTTGGGATGTGACCCATGAGGTTGCACAACTGAGTGAGTGTCGGGCTCACAATGGATATGGCAACCTGAAACGGTTTTCAGCACAAGTGACCAAACATTAGTTCAAAGCCAGCTGTATGGTGTGGATTGAAGGTGCTCGAAGCTTGCTTTGCACTGCCCATGCCACTGAGCTGCGCACTGCCACTGAGTGCTGCCCCCTACCAGTGAGTGTGCCCACTGCTGATGGATGAGTGCTGCCCACTGCCACTGAGCTGCCCACTGCCACTGAGCTGCCCCCTGCCGGTGAGTGGTGTCCCCTGCCGGTGAGTGGTGCCCCCTGCCGGTGAGTGCTGCCCCCTGCTGGTGAGTGGTGCCCCCTGCTGGTGAGTGCTGCCCCCTGCCGGTGAGTGCTGCCCCTGCCAGTGAGTGCTGCCATAGCCTCCTGGCACAGACTCAGACTGCTGTTTGCACTGCGTTTACTGTCCGCATGGCTTTCTGTTCTTGTAGAAATGATGGTTTCCACTCCTCCTTCCTCAACACTGAAGCTTCAAATTCCTGTATCTTCAGATTGTATTGTGTTGGAATGTTTTTGAGTTTAAACATTTTTTATTGCATTTATTTATTATGGAGGCAAAGCCTATATGTGTATATAAAAATTTGCTTAATGAATTTTGACATGAAATTAAAACAGAATTGCTAACACTTTCTAAAAAGCCCTAAAATACGTGTTTTGGCATCTTATACTATGTATTTATGAAAAATAGTATTTTTTTTTTTTTTTATTATATGTAAGTACACTGTAGCTGTCTTCAGACACTCCAGAAGAGGGCGTCAGATCCTGTTACAGATGGTTGTGAGCCACCATGTGGTTGCTGGGATTTGAACTCTGGACCTTTGGAAGAGCAGTCGGGTGCTCTTACCCACTGAGCCATCTCACCAGCCCGAAAAATAGTATTCTTGACATTGGCAATTATAAAATCAAAATGAAAAAGTTAAGTATACTTTCAGTATTAAGTATTCAACCATGATTTAATTATTTGTATTAAAATGACCAAGCACATCCATTTCATTAGTACTCGTCTTTTATTTTGTGTTCATGGGGTGAGGGGATGTGTGCATGTATGACTCTATGTTTATGAGGTATATCTGTGGGGAGTGTACGTGTGTGGGGTTTGTGAATGTGAGTGTGTGTGTGTGGGTCATGTGTGTGTGTCAGGAGAGGTTATATGTGGTCATGTGTGTGTGTAGGGTTCATGTGTGGGCATGTGAGTGTGTGTGGAGGGGTTATGTGTGGGCATGTGTGTGTGGAGGTGGCCTGCATCTGTCAAGATCACGACAGTGCCCCACAGGCCTGTGCACGTGCCACTCTTATGGATCATCTTCTCAGTTGAAGTTCTCTGGGAGATGCCTGACGGGTAGAGTTGACAAAACAACCAGGAACCTGTACATCTGAGTTATGTAAGTCTGTATGGTGAGAAGGAGTCCACTTTATTTTTAGACCTTGTTCTCTCAGGTACACGCCACCAACTAGAGTGGTAAACAGGTTGTAAGGGAAGCTAGAAGCATTCTAGCATGTCCTATCATATAAACTAGGGATCAGGATGCAAACAGGGCATGTCCTCACCCCATTGGTAGTTCTCAGAAGGCTGCCTCATCCCACACAAACACTATCATTGGGAACTGGTTAGAAATATGAATTCTACATTTTAAATTTTTAAAAAATTATATATTTATTCATTTTGTTTATATGCACCTCTGTGTGTGCATGTGCATACCACAGCACATGGGCGGCAGTCAGAAAACAATTCTTAAATCTCTCCTTCCATCATGTGGGTCCCAGGGACCAAACTCGGGTCATTTGGATTGGAGGTAAAATTAGATTTCACAATGGAATGCTTTAGCCTACTATGTGTGCATCTTGCTGAAGATAGAATTTGTCATCCCTCTTACAGACTTAAAAGATGCTCTGAGCCAGTTTATAGAAGAAGAATCCCTCAGAGACCATGACAGCGATGCAGAAGCATGCTTGGAAGCTGTTAAATCCGGCGAAGTAGATCTGCACCAGCTGGCAAGTACGTGGGCCAAAGCCTACGCTGAGGTAAGATGGAGGTCAGAGTCTCGCCTCCGGACACTGCAGACTTTGTGAAGATGCTTTAGTTGTTGGAGTCATATGAAACAAAGGAGAGAATGTACAACATATGTTCCGGCTTCTGTGTTTCTGTTCTATGTCAACGTGAATGAGCTCCTAAGACAAAGCATTTTTGTTACATTTTTGGGGTGTGTGTGTGTGTGTGTGTGTGTGTGTGTGTGTACATGTGTATGTGTTGCTTGTGCCACCAAGCACTTGTGGAAGACGATTTAAGGGAATCATCTCTTTATCTTCCACCATGTAGGCCCCAGTGAACTAGTTCTTGGGTCCAAGACCAATCTTTGTTATTTTTTTTATGAAATAGTTTTGGAATAATACCTATAGAAACAGGAAGCTACTTTATTCTGCATAGTCCTTGGAACATGCTTACATAAAAAAAAATCAGTCTGAAGTTCCAGCTGAGCTGATGTCTTGACTGACATCTGACAGCCCACAGCAGTGATCAGAATTTATTCTCAGCTCTGGTTAACTTCTGTTCTCACTTGTCTTCATGTAGTTGTCATTATTTCTCTGTAGTGTTGTGCAGCTAGTATGCCCTGTCTCATGTGATCCAAGATGCCACACACATTATTATTTTATTTACTAACTTCTGACTCTTTTTAGAATACATTTTTAATAATCAATTGTTGTTCTGGTTGTGAATTATTACATACAAATTATATTTATTGTGCTGGATAGTTTTATGTTAACTTGACACAAGCTAACATCTGAGAGGAAGGAACTTCATTTAAGAAAATGCTATCATAAGATATTTCTGTAGGCATGCCTATAAAGCATTTTCTTAATTAGTGATTGATGGAGAGGGCCCAGCCCACTGTGGGTGTTGCCATCCCTGGGCTGGTGGTCCTGAGTTCTACACAAGAAGAGACTGAGCAAGCCATGCGGAAAAAGCCAATAAGCAGCACTCTTCCATGGTCTCTGCCTCAGCTCCTGCTGCCAGGTTCCTGTCCTGCTTGAGTTCCTGCCCTCAGTTCTCGTGATAATGAACTGGAACTGGGAGTGAAATGAACTCTTCCCTCTCCCAGTTTCTTTGATCATCATGTTTCACCACGGCCATAGTAACCCCACCTAAGACAGTGGTCGTAAAACACATTCAAATGCAACTCAAGTTAGTGGTGCGAGAAGTCTCACTATCCTGACATGGATGGCAACATGGATGGCATTAGCTTTGTTGTTCATCCCGTTGTGCAGGCACACATATGCATTGTGTATGGCTATGAGGTCATACTGACTTTCTTACTGTCCTGGGCACTTCTGTCCCTTGCTCTGTAGGAGTACCTCATTCCCTTTCCTAGGTAATCCATAATAACAAGTTAGGTTGTATCTTTCCTCTCCATGTTCTTTTGTTATATTTAGACAATTCTAGAATAACGTCTACATGTGTAAGTGCAGGGTCTCTGTGTCCCTGTGTGATGTGCAAAAGCACAGTCATGATATCCATACTTTTTCCTGTAGCGTGTTAAACAGCGGTGCTCTGCCTTGACTGACTGCGTGTGTCATCTCACAGACCACCTTAGAGCATGCGAGACCTGAGGAGCCTAACTGGGATGAAGACTTTGCAGATGTGTACCATGACCTAATCCACTCCCCGGCCTCTGAAACTCTCTTAAATCTGGAACATAACTACTTCGTTAGCATCTCAGAACTGATTGGTGAAAGAGATGTGGAGCTGAAAAAGTTACGAGAGAGGTAATACTCATTTCTTGTGTTATTATAATTAAATGTTACACTGAAATATGATAACCTGTAGGGCAAGCTGTTTGCACTTTTACAAAATTACAACACTATGCAAAATGCTTCAAATGAGCTGTCTTTTTTGATCTTTACCACAGCCCCACACTTAGCGTCTTCATTGTGCATGTGAGAAAACCTTGGCTTACATGAATCCACTGATTTATCCAAGAGCAAGCTAGAATTTTAACCCAGTGGTTGAGAAAGACTTCAGAAGTATTACCCCTTCCTCCTTGCTCTGTACTTGCTGTGAACCTCTTGTGAATGGCCTTCCTCTAGGCCACGGAATCTTTCAGTTCTCTTACAAACATCTTGCATCAGGAAGAAAATAAAAGAACCCTAGAATCCTTCCAGGAACTTTTGATCAGCTTTGAATTCCTTCCATAGAGTCTACCTAAGACAGCAGGCAAAGAGTGCTTCCTCAGAGCAATGAGAAAGCTGCAGCTCCTTTGATGGGAAGTGAGACTTCTCAGGTTCCTCCTCCTGTTCTGTTAGTGTGATGTAAAGGGCATCCTCCTAGACAATCCATTTGACTTAGCAGATCCTTTATTACTTTAAAGGCATTTATATAAGAGTATGAGTATACATGCCAGTGAGATGAATTTTAATATTACTTGTATGATGTTTTTGTTGTGGAACCTTGTTAAGAGCAAATAATGCTTGATTTTTTTGTGGATGAATTAAGATTAATACCAAAGAAGTCAACTTTAATGAGATGCCATGTGCTCTTGTTTCTCATTAGCCTCACATTAGAAAACATTAAGACTAACAGTGTGTGATAACAGTTTTAGTTCAAGCTATTATAGTTAATAAAAATTAAAATATAAAACAATCATAGATGGATTTCATTTCTTTCATGATGCTGAACAATGAACCCAGACTTTGAGCCTTGTGTCTAAGGATTCAGCTAAGTGTCAATCAACAGCACTTATTGTGAGGGAAAGAGTCATAGCTATTCTGAACATTCCCAGCCTGTCTCTGTAGTTATGGCTAGTAATGCAGTATAACGATGAGTTATATTGTTGCTCTAGTCATCAGAAGTGCTCCAGAGATCAGTTATAACAGGCTGCAGGGTGCAAATAGGTTGTATGCAAATGCTCTGCCTGGAAGTCCCTGTGAGTCCCAAGGCTAACGGGGCTGCTCAGTTCCTTTCTGCCTCCTGTGTGTTCCTGGCTAGTGCTTCCAACAAGCCCTGGACTTCTTTAACCCCGGCCTGCTCCTCCTGAAGAGACCCTTTCTGGCCACCTGTGGTTGGACTGCCCTCTTTTCTAAATCGGAGGTGACTCCTATTCTGTTTATTTATTATTCTTTGAAACAGTTCCTACTCTACCACAGACAATGAATTAACTCACTAATTATTAACTCTCTCTGGAACCTGATGATTTTTTTCAATTG
This sequence comes from Mus pahari, assembly GCF_900095145.1. Taxonomy (NCBI): domain Eukaryota; kingdom Metazoa; phylum Chordata; class Mammalia; order Rodentia; family Muridae; genus Mus; species Mus pahari. Next base: position 142,029,349 of record NC_034591.1, read on the forward strand.
TGGTTTTTTGGTTTTGTTTGTTTGTTTGTTTGTTTGTTTTAGGAAACGTTATATTGTTTTAATATTTGACATTCAGGTTGCAGAGTTGTCATGCTTGGTATTCTGAGCCAGTCTATAATTAACATGTTATATGAAATAGAATAGACTCTCTTTTGAACTTAATCTAGGCAGTAGCTTTAAAAGTAATTATATGATTAACTGCATTTTAGATACATTCAGAAAGATGTAAATGTTCATGAAATTTTATTTGTTGAATTCTTTTTGTCTTTTTTTAACGAAAAATATCCTGCTTTTATGAAACCATATTTTAGATAGTTCTTTAAACATTAGAAATAATGGTAATAATATTTTTATCCACTAGAGGGAGTACTTGTAAAATATTAATGCAGATATGTAGACGTTTTTGTTTCTAAATGAATCTTACTTATAAGCATACTATTCACTGGACACTTTGTACTTTCTGAAACATTGGTGATCAGCAGTGGTGGTGCATAGCAGTGATCCCAAGAGGCAGAAGTATGAGGCCAGACATGGCTGTGTAGTGAAACCCTGTCTCAGAAACCAAATCAAGCAAAAAAGCTTATGGGACCATATGCATTGTATATAGTACAGTGGGAGCTAAATCACACAGAATATTTACTTCCAGAAGATGTTAAAGTGTTCATGTGTATATACTTACCACATCTATCCTACTTAAGTGTTATGAACAAGTATAAACTCAGTTTTAAGAACAATTTACTTAACTCAAATAACAGTAAAACTGTTCCATTTTGTTTATTATATATATTTAAATTTATATGTTTACTTATTTGTGTATGTGTGGAGTATGTATATAGTCATGAGGGTGTTTTCATGTGTGTAGGTGGGTGGTATTTGTGGGGGGGGTTGTGTGTGTGTGTATGTGTGTGTGTGTATGTGTGTGTATGTGTGTGTGT
>NC_034591.1:142030738-142054770 GCF_900095145.1 Mus pahari
TGTGTGTGTGTATGTGTGTGTGTTTGTATGTGCGTGTGTGTGTGTGTGTGTGTATATGTGTGTGTTTGTATGTATGTAATTATGTAAAGCCCAGGTCAGTACTGAGTGCCTTCTTCAGTCTCTGTCCACCATATTTTTTGAGACAGGGTTTTTCAGTGAACTTGGAGCTTGTGTGTTTGGCTTGGGTATCTGAACAGTGCACTCCAGGGCTCTGCCTGACTCTGCTTTTCGAGCCTAGGGTCCGGATGTGCTACCACACTTAGCTTTTCTGTAAGATCCAACCAAACTATCTCTCAGTCCCTCAAAATATCATTTAGCATTTTGGATGCAATTGTATTAAACGATACTTTTTAATTTGAGATTTTAATAAACAAATGTATTAATGCACTCAGAAGAGACAATAAATCTTAGAAGTACAGCTCAGTAAATTTTCACAGAGCAAGCCAACCCTTGTAGCCACCACCCAGTCAAGAAATAGATGTTTTCCAGCCATACAGAAGCCTCCCTAGTGCCCCTCTAGTCACCCTGATGACTTCTGTCTGTGCCTCCACCACCACTGATTGGCTTCTCCTGTGGGGAGCCCAATCTGTCCATGGTTTATCTGGGCAAATGAAGGAGTAGCCCTAGGCTACATCATCAGGTTATGGTTTGCATTGCTTAGTGAAGTAACTGTGTGACTTACTATGTATCTTTTCATCCTTAATCAGCAGTTTCTGGGTGTAGTAGACTAGCTTCTAGCATTGAGTTCCTGTCAGTTCATATCCACTCGCCTGGGAAATCTGCTTGGGCTGCTGACAGAGCTCTTTTTGAGGATCTAGATGAGAAGGGGTTGGAACTAAACAGTCATGAAAGCTTGCTTGGATTTCATGTTTCCAGTTATGGATTAAGCTCAGCATGATGATCTGGTTGCACGTGAGGCAGGCTTGATGCTTGAAGTCATAGCTGTCAGTATTCACATACTTTTTTTACGAGGACTAGGAGCATTTTCAAGATGTTGGAGTTTTAGATATATTGTCTATCATAAAATTAAAAATGATGTTTTCATTCGTGGCTGTATACCCTAAACATGTGGTGAATATATCTTATTTGTTAATTTGTGTTTTAGACAAGGTATTGAAATGGAAAAGGTGATGCAGGAACTGGGGAAATCACTCACAGATCAAGATGTGAATTCACTGGCTGCCCAGCACTTTGAGTCCCAGCAAGTAAGTGAGATGAGGTGTGCAGCTTTATATTTACACTCACGTTTTCTCTTTCTCGTGAAACATTGACTGCTTGGTGTTCTCTTTCTCTCTCTCTCTCTCTCTCTCTCTCTCTCTCTCTCTCTCTCTCTCTCTCCGTCTCAGTGGTGTTCTCTTTCTCTCTCTCTCTCTCTCTCTCTCTCTCTCTCTCTCTCTCTCTCTCTCTCTCACTTTAGGACTTAGAGAATAAATGGTCAAATGAACTGAAACAGTCTACGGCTATCCAGAAGCAAGAATATCAGGAATGGGTGATAAAGCTTCATCAGGACCTAAAAAACCCCAACAACAGCTCCCTCAGGTACTGACTGGCGGCTGTTCCTGTCTCGGGGGCTTCTGTCACTATTGATGTTTACTCTAAAACTGAGCCTTGTCGGCTAGATATGTTTAGCAATGAAAAGCCAAGATTTTATATTTTAATTTTTAAAGATGTATTTATTTTTACTTCATGTGCATTGGTGCTTTGCCTGCCTGTCTGCGTGGGCTGTGGTGTTGGATCTGCTGAAGCTGGAGTTAAGACAGGTGTAAGTGACCGTGTGGGTGCTGGGAAACTGAACTCAGGTTCCCTGGAAGGAGCAGCCAATGCTCTTAACCACTGAGCCATCTCTCCAGCCCTCTCTTATATGTATGTGTGTGTGTGTGTGTGTGTGTGTGTGTGTGTGTATATATATATATATATATATATATATATATATATATATATATAAATTTTTTTTTTGAGACAGAGTCTCATTATATAGCACTGCTGATCTCAGACTTGGCATTTAGCCTAGGTTGGCTTTGAATCTGGGGAAATCCCCCAGCCTCAGCATCCTAAATGGTAGAATTACAGGCATTTTTCTTCCATTTCATTACAGTGTATTACTCTTGGCATGACTGGATGAATGCCAGACACTCACTAAGCAGAAAGAAAAAATCTCTTTAAGTACAGTAAACCTTTTCCAGAATATGTTAGCACATGTCGTAAGCATTGGTATACAGCCAGGCTGGCTTTGGATGAGCATGGTCTCTTATGTAATGTCAGTCTCCCAGTAGTCTTGCCTCAAGGATGAAAAATATATCTCTGTGCGTTCTCTCTCTCATTCGTCTTTTGTTTCTTTTGGAGGGTGGGGGGAGGCTGTTTGTTTTGTACAACCTATCAGCTGCTTGCCATGCACTCTTGACACTGGCCCACCTAACATTCAATAAGCATTGGGATGAATGGATGACACTGGCCCACCTAACATTCAGTCAGCATTGGGATGAATGGATGACACTGGCCCACCTAACATTCAGTTAGCATTGGGATGAATGGATGACACTGGCCCACCTAACATTCAGTCAGCATTGGGATGGATGGATGACACTGGCCCACCTAACATTCAGTCAGCACTGGGTGAATGGACGCACAGATACATCTCTATTGAGTCAGGCTGGTTACTAGCTCAGTTGGTAAAGTGAAGATCTGAGTTTGTCCTCCGAGCTTCACACATGTGCACAGACACACACACCTCCGTAGTCAAGAAACGAGCTGGTAACATCTTCCCATGGCAGTTTTCTTACCTCTTCTCTGCATATGATGGTCTTTCATTTGCTTCACCATTTCCCCAATTGTCCGTCTTCTAGGGACAGCCCAGGTACTTCACTTCCCAGCCAGAATTTTGAGAAGAGTGGAGTTGAGGGGTCCAAGCACACCATGCATTGGGCTTTCTGTGCATGCATGTATACACTGACCCAAGTGTAGAGCATACACGGTGTGTTGCAGGCAATGGTATTCAAAGCCATGGGTATACGGAAGCTAAAACGTTCTTGCTATAGACCTTTGCTGCTGTGCTTTCTGGCTCAGTGTGCAGGCCCCTGTGAAAATTCTGACCTCTAGCAGCTGCTTCGTAAACTGTTGTGCCCTCGGGAAAATGCTTTCACTATTATTATCTTTAGTAGGTATTTCCTCAAGCAGCAGAAATTCTGTTTTTGACTCCTGGACAACTAGGTTTATTGAGGGATAAATGATATGAAGTGAAGTCCACCTGTTAGAGGGACCAATATCAGCTCAGGACCCCGAAGACCAAGTTCTTAGCACATAGCTGTATTCACCCCAGAGGGACAGGGGCAGGGAATAAGAGATAACAGCAGGAGATAGAGAGTGAGGGAGAAGGGGAAGGGAATGAGGGAGGGAAGAAAGAGTGTTTGTCCAGAGACAAAGGACTGCCTCTGGAAAGAGAGGAGACAGATGTGGCCCACAGGAAAATGGGGATTTGTAAAGGTAGAGTGGGAAGCCTGTTAGGATGAGGTGTTGGATTTTGATTGGGCATGTTAATTGAGCTAAACGGGGGTGGGGGGATGGGGGGCAGGGTTTGATTGCTGGACTTCAAGACTTTGATAGCTAGCTTGGTATTCAGCCTCAGGAGGAAGAAGTGGCCAAATAAGGGAATGACCTTAGGGACCAGCTTTGGGAATATTTTCTAATGGTTTTTAGCCAAGCAGAAGGAATGGAGGAGAAGGGCAAGGCCTGCCAGAGCTATGTTTGCCACTGGCTAGAGTCCCTTCAGTCCCACCTTTCTTTTTTATGCTTGGGTCATTGGGTGCTAGGTAAGTGGGTGTTTCCTGCTGACATTGGGGCATCATTGGTAGGGGATCCTGGGTAGAGTTTCTTCACCTGTTCTAATGGAGCACAGATTAAGGAATTGTTACCATCATAACACTTGCTCTTCTTATAGCACGCTGTCCGCTCTCGCCATCCCATCACCTCCCGGAGTGGTAGCTGCGCTGCAGCCTTGGCCAGTGCTCTCTGCTCTGTGCTCCATCCTGATGGGCATGACTGGGACTTCCCACTCCATTCACTCTCTTGGTCCCTGATGGCTAATGTGTGGGACAGTGTCCCACGTGAAGACTTTATACCCGTGTCTCTCCTTGTGTTCTCACCAAGCCGTGAGAGCGCTGCCTGTGTGCTTACACTGCCTGGATGTGTGTTTGTCATCAGACGCTTTGCCCATCCTTGCTCCTGCTCTGCGACTTACCTTTTTATTTTTTCACTTTTACCTTTTAAAAGCAGACCTCTGTTCATGCAGACCAGCCTGGCTTTAGTTAGCAGTGACCTTCCTTTCTGTGCCTTCTCGGTGCTGAAATCCTGGTTGTATGCTACTATAGCCAGCTCTTCTTCCTCTTGCTTTATACTGTAGGTATTGGATTAAGAGATTTTAGCAGGGAGTGGCAGCACATGCCTTTAATCCTAGCACTTGAGCAGTGATTGATGTCTGAGTTTGAGGCCATCCTGGTTTATATATTGAGGCACTACAAAGTAAGACCTTGTCGAAAGAGGAATATATTTAGCCAGAGAGCAATTATGTACAGAAGTTAATGGGCCATCACTATTTAGAAGATTCACATTTTGTCAACAGGGCAGCATATCTGTTGTCTATACAGTCAGTGCCCGAAAGGCTTCATTTTGTATAGTAGCCGGATGCTGCTCTGGGCTGGAACTCAGTGTGGGAGAGGTTTTCTCTGCACGCTGCCCCATCCTCAGCATCCAGCAGTCTTTGCACATCTGTGAGGTGGAGCGAGTCCTCTCTGTGCCGCTGGCCTTGCACAGCAATGGCGTCTTGTTTTCTGTCATTTGCTGTGGGTCAAGCCACACCCCAGCCCTGGTCTACCTTTGTCCAGGTCTGTTGCCTGTCAGTCCAGCTCTGGTCTGGAGCAAGCCTTGTGTCTGGCTCAGATATCAGTCATTCGAGAGGCATCTTACATCTCCTGTCCCATGTTTCCTTGGACACAGTTTGTGAAGACTGATGAGAGAGTTCAGGTGCAGGAGTCTGTGGCTCCAACCTGGGCTAAAGTGACTTCTACCCTGCACATGACCTTTTAGAACTCTGGTGAGATTTTCGGCTGATTTCTGTTGACTTCTTTGTATGACAACACCCTGTGAAAAGTGTGCACTGATGAAAGCAGACTGTCCTCATGCCCTGGCCCACCTTTGGGACCATCCACTTTCCTTCATTGCCTAGTGCCATGGGTTTGAATTGAGCAGTTATGTGGTCATAGCTTCTCCAGGATAACTTTACCCCAGAGCAAAGAAAGAACTTGTCTAGTGAGAAGAGAATGCTGGGGAAATGCATCCAGACAAGTAAGTGTCAAAGGAACCTTTTAGTTCTTGATTTATCTGGCCTTTTAACTAAAAACACTTAAAAATATCTTGTAAATTACTGTTGTTATAATGGTCATCATCATCATCATTATCATCATCGTGTGTGTGTGTGTGTGTGTGTGTGTGTGTGTGTGTGTGTGTGTACACAGCGGGAAGTTAGAAGACACTTTCAGAAGTTGTTTTTCTCCTCCCGAAATCATCCTAGCGTGGAACTTCACGTTGTGCCAGCCTTGTGAAGCAAGGGCTTTTTACCTGCTGAGCCATCGCAGCAGTCCAAGGTTTTAATTTTTAATCTTCATTGCTGTCACCTCATCTATTTTATAATTTTGTTTAGAATTTGCCCTGTTTTGAGAATTTTTAAGTACGTCTGATACAGCTTTTAAAGATATTACATATTAGTTTCTCAGTTAATCCCTGAATCATTTTTAAACCACTAGGAAATACTAAGTGGAGATGTGTTAGTTGATATTGTAATGACTGAAGAGAATCATCCGCATTGCTTACTCTGAGGAGGAAGTGGAGAGCACGTGCGTGGGGCTTTTGGGAGCCGCTGCTGCCGCGCTCTTGCTTGTCACTGCGGATTAACATGACTTTAGGGAGAAATTAAGCTCTGTGTCAGCTGCTCAGCTCTCTCATTTCATGGTGAACTTACTGTCCTCTAACAGAACTTGTGATGAATGTGCAATGAGTGTAACAGTAATTGTATTAATTTCAGTGAAGAGATTAAAGTGCAGCCGAGTCAGTTCAGAGAGTCTGCGGACGCCGCTGGGAGGATCTATGAGGAGCAGAGGAAGCTGGAGGAGAGCTTCACCATTCACCTGGGTATGGGAGCTCCCTCAGCCGCACAAGGCACCTCGGGCAGACGTCCTGCAGTGAGCAGAGCTGCCCTCTGTATCCGATCCCAACTCCCCACCCACTCCACAAAGGCTAGAATTTATGTTCTAGCTAACATGTTTGCAGATCAATTATAGTAGCTATTAAAATGGGAGACGGGAGAGCCACTTTTAGTTATTATTTGGGACATGGATCTACCCAGAGTCTTGCCACAGACGTTTGCATCCACTATAGGATTTCTGTAGCTGTCTCGGTGTCTCTCTGTGATGTCCACCCCTAGGAGCCCAGTTGAAGACCATGCACAATCTGCGGCTGCTGAGGGCAGACATGCTGGACTTCTGTAAGCATAAGAGAACTCACGGGAGTGGCGTGAAGCTCCACCGGTTGCAGACAGCACTGTCCCTCTACTCCACATCTCTCTGTGGCCTGGTTTTGCTAGTAGATAATCGAATTAATTCATATAGCGGCATCAAAAGAGGTAAGTAGGTACCATACAGATTTACCTCACCACATTTCTCTCGGTAATTACATTTTTGTAGAGGAGTCTCACACTGTAGCCCATTCTGATCTTGAACCCAAAGCAGTCTTCCTGCCTCTGCTTTCTAAGTGTGGGAGTAACAGACAAGTAAAAATAATAATATAAATATAAATATAAGTATAAATAATAATAATAATAATAATAATAATCCAACTATAAGCACATTTTTTATTTTAGAACAGGGCCTGCTGAGTGATCTTACCCAGTGTCTCCCATGCTTTCCAAGTCAAACATAACCAGAACTTCTTATTGTTTGCAGACACTGGGGATAGATTATTTAAAAGATGTGTTATTTAAATATGCCTTGGAGTCGTATTAGAATGTACTTCTGAGAGTGAAGTATTGGTAGAAATTGTTGTACCCTAGTCTAATGTGTGGTTATTACAAACAAGAAATCATATTTACAAACTTCATTCTCCCTCTTATATATCATTTTCTATAAGTAAATGATAAATATTTGATGGTTTACACTTAGAATGATACTTTGGATCCCTTAGATTTTGCTACAGTTTGCCAAGAATGTACGGACTTCCACTTCCCTCGGATTGAGGAACAACTGGAGGTTGTCCAGCAGGTGGCGCTGTACGCGAGAACCCAGCGCAGGAGCAAGTGCAAGGAGGCCCGCGGTCAGTAATGCAGCATCCTTAAAGCTGGTGCTTCCTGTTGCCCCTAGACACCAACCACTAAAGCACGCAGAGCTCATAGTGGTGTGGGACTTACAAAACAACAAAAGACAAAAAACCCAAAATTTAATATCTTCAGAAGCTAGGGTTTTCCCTCCAGTTTTCTTTCTTTCTTTCTTTCTTTCTTTCTTTCTTTCTTTCTTTCTTTCTTTCTTTCTTTCTTTCTTTCTCTCTCTCTCTCTCTCTCTCTCTCTCCCTTCCCTTTCTCTCTTTCTTCCTTTTTTTTCCAGTTGATTTTTCTTTCANTCTCTCTCTCTCTCTCTCTCTCTCTCTCTCTCTCTCTCTCTCTCTCTCTCCCTTCCCTTTCTCTCTTTCTTCCTTTTTTTTCCAGTTGATTTTTCTTTCAAAATCTTTAGTAAAAACCATGATAAAATTTCATTGCCATAGAGCTTTTGAAAAGTTTGCTTCTGAGCCACACTCTCTAATGGATAGACTCATTTCTATAAAGGGCATTAAAGTCAGAGTTAAAATGGAACAAAACCAAGGTTTTCCTTATTTGTATTTTTGTCTGGTGCTAGGGATTGACTGCAGCTCCTTCTCATGCCGTGCATATGCTGGTCCACAGGGTGCACCCCAGCCCTGAGCCATCTCTGGCTTTTTGACTTTAGGGCTGTTTTGGTTGTTCTAGAGAGAGAGAAAAACTGATGTGGTTAAAAGACTGTTTTTCCCTGTACATGTTTTTCCCTGTTTATGTACAATACGTCCTTTCAAATTACTTGGAATTTTGTTGGAAAATATTCAAACATACTGAAGTATACTTTATAATTACTTCTACTTCATCTACCTCTGCCCCAACTTCTGAAATTCTAGAACCTTCCAAAAGAGTGCTACCAATTGGGAAGCTAGCATTTAAATCATGAGCCAATGAGGGATGCTATGTCTTCAAATCATAGCCACACTAATCACCCCAAACTAAGCAAAAATGTCTGTCACCCGAGAAGCTTCTTCTTGGTTCCCTGTGGTGAGAGCAGCAGGGCTGTGCCTTGATAAGTGTCACATATGTAGTGGGTCATAATCGTATTTTTATGCATCAGCTCTCTGAAACTGATTCAACCTGTAGAACAAACTTCATATCCCCTGACCAATAGATATCTCAGTGTTTCCCCCTTCCTCATCCCATGTTAGCTGTTACTCTGTTCTGTTAGTTCAACGGTTCCAGACTGTCCTCAGAAACAGTCTTCCTTCTGGATGGTGCTCCAGGAGCACCAGGAGATGCTGCAGTTCACAGGCAGTACTGAACTTGCATCCACCCTAGTTTTTATTACATGTTCATAACTTGTCAGTTTTCACCTTTCTCTTAAGTGGCTTCTCTTTGTCACATCTGAATTGTCAGCATCACTGGTTTCAAGCTGTGAGTCCCAGCAGGTAGAATGCACACAGTGAATATGCTGGTCAGGGGGAGGAGTCACATCATGAATGGAACAGAATAGGGTGGGTGGTGTGACACTTGGCCTTGTTACTTGGATTGGCATGCCGTTGAAGACTTGTGAGCTGTTATCTTTGGAGTTGTTTGATGTTTCTGAACCACAGCTGATGGTGGATAACTGAGACCACAGAAGGGAAAATTGGTATGGAAGGGGGCTGCTGCCCCTCCTTCCCATCCTGCCTGCCTGTGCTTTCCAGATACGTTTGTATGTACAGAAGCATGTGTGTCTAGTTGTCCTTCTTACACAGTGATACTTTGAATGTCTGTGGCTTTGTAAGCTCTGGAGGCCATGCCCTCAGTCCAGAAGCCCCTTCGTGCCCTTTGCTGTTGTGTAGCAGTGCATTGCAGGTGCCTGGGGTGGGTCAGTCCCCTGTGAGTAGGTATTTATTCTTCAATATTTAATTGTAAGCAGTAGTACATAAATAATTGTGGCTCTGCTGGAGCACCATTACATTTCAGGGCCAAGCCCAGCACCAGGACGCCAGTATAGAGGTGATCCTAAGAGAGGACTGTGTAGAGTAGTTCACAGTGTCTTCTTACCCTGTTATCCTCTTCCTCCATCTCCCAAGCAAGTGATGATGTGATGAGAAATATGTTCCCATATATGTTTTAAATTTTTTAATGCATTTTAGTTAGATAATTCTGTCACTTTTCCCTTCTCTTTGCTCCCTTCAGCTCCTTCCAAGGATTTTTAATCTCATTAGTAGTGACAGAATGCAGGATGGTGGAGATCATGAGTGTGGGCAAGGGAGGAGGATTTTAAGTCTGTGAGCAATAGCGTACAGTACATGACAGGAAGTTTTAAAACCACCTACATTTAAGGTGGCATGTATGTGGCGTGGTATTTTATTCTTGTGAAAGCAATTGTGTTGTGATTTGAATGAGGCAGTAGAATGAGGCACTTTATAAAAGACAGCCTTCTTTTTTGTTTGTTTTAAGATGGGGTCTCAGTATGTCCCCAGCCTTCCCAGAACTCACTGTGTAGCCTAGGCTAGCCTTGAACTTGTGATCCTCCTTCTTCAGTCTCTTAAAGGCACTTGTATGTTATAGAAAGTCTTGGGAAAAACTTCTTTTTTCTTCTTTTTTGAGTCTTCTTTATCTGCACATGACTACATTTTTTGTTCATCATGCTTGCATCCTGATATACAAGTACTTGTTTATTCTAAGGTGTTCCATTCATTTTTTTTTTACTGTGGTTGTTATGTCCATTGTATTTCTATAGTTTATGATGAAACTGATATATGAACATCATATTTTTAATAAATTTAAATTTATTGCTAAGGAACATGTGACTCATAAACCATGGACAGAAGAGTGGACCGTGAGCTCCTCTCGTGTTTCTTTTTCCCTTTTCTGTTTATTTTGAGATTGTATTTTAATGACGTTTCTTCTTCTCTTTCCTCCCTCCACACCCTCCCATATACCCTGCCCTCTGGCCTTTAAAATTTGTGACCTCTTTTCTTCATGAGTTGTTATTGCATATTGTATATATTGTATTTGTTTGCATATATTTATTCCCAAGTGGACCCTGTTGAGTCCATGTAATATTATTGTGTGCCTGTTTTGGGGCTGACTGTTTAGCACTCTACAGCCATTTGGTGTGCTATCCCCTGGGTCTGTTTCTTTGATGGGGAGTTTGTTCATTCCCTGTGTAATCAGAATTGGAGAGTTTGCTCCTTGTAGTCTGTGTTATAATCCACTGCTTATTTGCAGCATGTCAGTTGCCAGGTTCTGCTCTGTTGCATGAAATACGCATACAAACCGCTCCAAGCTTTCTGTCCATCCATTGTGTTCATACTTTCTCTACTAGTTCGTAAAGTGTGTGTTTAGAAGACATACTGGTGTAAGTCACTAGGCAGTGTTATGCCGTTAGTGTGTTCAGACAGTGTTTAGAGTTATGTTTTAGTGTGTACTGTTTAATAATAACTTGAAGGTCTGACTGTTTTCTAATATGGGATGCCATTTCAAAATAGATTGCAAAGTAGTTTTTAACTTAACTGGTGTCAGTAGATTGCCTCTAAAAGATGGCTACTCTGGAAAGTAGTACTCATTTTGTATTTGTGACAAGAGAATGCTTATGACATCGTGGTATATTTTCTATTAAAATGTGCATATATGTAAATAATATGTTCAGTTTTAATAATGTATGTTCAATCAGGATGTTTCTCATTAATGAACATTTATCCTCCCAAGAAAATACCATGCCTCAAAAAAGGGGGGGATTAGTGATGGTTGGAAAAAGTTCAGTTTGAAGCGGTATCATATCTGCTTGAAATCCACTGTAAATAGTGTCAGACGAGACGGTAAATGTAATGAATGTGCTGAATATAAAGTGATCCTTGGTGTTGCTAGCTTGTCTATCTAGTTCAGAGCAGGTTATAGCAACAACAGTGAGTCAGAGTCTAAAAATAAAGATGGCCGCACCACAGCTATCTAATGAAGTTATTTCATGTGCAGCTAACTTGGTGCCCTGACCTCTCAGAGGAAAACTAGAGTGTTGGGAAGTGCAGTGTAGCCAAACCATGCGGAGTCAAGGCTGGCCCCCCTCTTATCTCTGACTCCTGCTTAGATAGCAGCTTACTGAAACCTTTCTTCTCCAGATAGAGTTAAGAGAGGTAGCTAAATTATAGTGCACATGCTTATGTTTGCAGCAGAGGAGGGAGGGAGCAAGGCCGCTCGCAGCGCCTGGGATGTGTGAGCCCTGTGTGAAGCCTGGGGCAGAGTAGCAGGGGTAGGGAGGCACGTAGTGCATTCTTGCTATGTGGTTGTTTTGAAAGAATAGGGGTAAGATATTTTCATATGTGGCAATATTTCTTTGTATTCTATTTTCTTTATGAATAGATTCTGGAAACCAAAATGGAGGAAGTGATGATAAATCTAAGAATGCTGAGAGAAACTATTTAAATATTTTACCTGGTAAGTATTATTTTGTTTTACATTCTTACTTTCTTATAGTCACACACACTAAAATAGTAGATTTGAAACATGTGTTCTTATGGTGCTCATTTATAAAATGTTGAACCATATGTGCCTTTGAAAGAGCACTTGTATCCATATAATCCATATAATTCACAGATGTTCTCCAATGCAATGCCTCACCTGTATACTAGTAATGACTTCTAGATCCATATAGAAAACCCATAGTTATATGCAGTTTTCATGATTTTATATTTTTAATTTTCTCCCATACATTGTTTCTTAGCTACTAAGGAATGAGCCAAGAGGTGTTTTTACTCTAAAATATAAGCAGTGGTGCATGGAAATGAACGTGGTTAGACTGTGGCAGGGCCTTTTGATGCAGGTTCACATCTCCCTTCCATCCTTCTGCCTGTGTCTTTCCCCTGTTGCTATTGGACACATTTAACCTCAGGAGCTCAAGCTCTCAGTCTTCCTGTGGTTGAACTCACTGGTTCTTAGGCACCAAACTGAAGCCCTGTGTGCTTTGTAAATGTTAACTCTCGAACAGTGGTAGGTTAGGGTTTCAGAAATAGCCCTTCCTTGATAGTTTTCTGTTCTCTTTTAGGGAGTTTCTCACACTTCCTTCCTCAGACCTTGAACACGCAGGCCACGTCACTAATTTAAGGGAAAGTCATTCCCATTTGTGCACTCATCTTAGAAGGCACAGCCCATTGGGCTGTGGTCATCAGCCTCCAAGTTTCCTCCCACCTTCGCATCTCCTGCCTTGGTGGATAATGTTAGACTCACCGCAAGCCGTTTCCTCCCTTTGTGGAACAGGAGACTGTCTGTTATTCTCTGTAGACCCATGACCTGAGTCATCACATTGGCTTTCTAGGAGTGTGGTGGCCATCACTGCTGTGGAAGGGCCTGTATCTCCTGTGCAGTTTATTTCCTTCCTTCCTTTAAAAAAGCCTAGGAGTTAGTGTCATTATTACCACTAAACAAGGAATGATATGCCTTTAGTCTGGGGTAGGAAGGAGTATTAAATTGCCTACCACATATACAGACAGGGTCCGAATTTCCATACCCAACATATTGACAGGAGATGAAAAATATCTCCATCAAAACTTATTTCAAATCACGAGGAAAACTAGGTGTATTACATATTTTTTAAAAATTTAATTTTTCCTTTTAAGTTTTTTATACAATATGTTTTTATCCTATGTCCTTCCCCTTAACCCAGGAATAGTCGTTTCTTTATGATGGTCTTGGTACCCAACAGCTTATTCCGTGCAGTTTTCCAGCAGCCTCATAGAACAAGCAGTTAGCTTGATCCCCACATTGTCTGCGCAAAGTGCCGGGTGAGAAAGTAAAAGTGAGTCCACAGTCTCACCTAGCCAAAGACCGCTGGAGAGCAGCAGGTCTCCTCCACTTCCAACCCGGACCCTTCTCTACGCTATCTCAGTAATTTGTTACTACAGCCAGCACCTGGACTGGCCCCCATTTTATTAATGGGTAAAATGAGACCAGGAGGCAAGTCATTTAAGGACGGACAAAGCAGTGCCAGATTGGGGGTTAGGAGCACCTGACTGGCTCACGGAGTTGTCTTCCCTCACTGCTGGCCCTCAGCCCAAGCCCAGTGCTGGGATGCCCATCCACTGAGATGAGGCAGACACATCTGGGGCCCAGGAGGCCACTGCCCCATTGTGACAGGCCCAGCCCCGCCACATGATCTCCTTTCTACTTCTCTCTGGCTGGCTTATGTTATACCTCTATTCATGCCCTTTGTGTTCTTTTAATAGTTTGTTTGCCTGTTTGTTTTTAAAGAAAACTTTTTGCTTGGGTCCCATGAGAGGCATCTTTAAGTACAGCTTATACACACTGATAACTAAAGATGCTGAAGTGCAAAAGCACTTTATATTTTTATTAAATTTGTTTAGATGCATGTGTGTGTATGTGTGTGTGTGTGTGTGTGTGTGTGTGTGTTCTGTCTGTGTTCATGTGTGTGCACATGTTAAGACCAGAGGATAACTTGTGGGTGTTAGTTCTCTCCTTCCCCCCATGTTCTTGGGGATCAAACTCATAACACTGTTGGCAGCAATCACCTTTACCCACCGAGCCGTCTTACCTAGCCAAAGTACTTCTATAAAATATTTTCCCCAAACACATTTACTATCTCCTATAAATATTGAAAACAAGTGCATCTGTCTTCTCTTTCTATATTCCTGAAATTACTTCATTTTAGTTTTTTGTTTTGTTTTGTTTTTTACAAAATATTTTTACTGATTATTTGGGAATTTCACACAATGCACTTTGATCACACTCACATCCCAGTTCTCCTAGGTTCACCCACTACCCTTATGACCTTCCCAAAAATAAAAGAAGAGGAGGGAAAAAGGGAGAAAGTACCAAATCCAGTTCGAGTTGCCCATACACTCACTGGAGCATGATCAAACTCCCAGTGGCCATCGCCTTAAAGGAAGCTGAGTCCTTCCCCGCTCGCATTCACACCCCCACCAGAAGTGGTCAGCTGTGAAGAGCTACACCTCAGCATCTTTAATGGCTTCCAGTCCAGACATCGAGGGTGGGGGTGGGGTGGGGTGGGGAGGAGCATCATAGAAACCTTCTATATCTCCCTTTCTCAACTGTGAGTCTGTAGTCATCAAAGCCATGACAGAAGACGCTTCCTCGTCCTTTACAGCCAGTGACAGCGTCTTTCATGGACTCCCACGTGGTATCTGGCTATAGCACAGGCTGAAGGCAGTCCAGGCCACTGATTTTAATAAACAAAATACCATGAGTTTTATTAAAGGAAAATGAATTTAAAACATGAGGTTAGTAAGTAGCCAGATAGATAAACCTATTTTGTAATATGAAGCCACTGACTTGTAACTTTTATAAAGTAAATTTCATCTATACAAACAAGGCAATTTACAACTTGTTCTCAACCGTTTTTGATACTTGAATTTTTATGCCCCTGCAAAATTTGAACGAGAAGCAAATAAAATATGCAGATATAAGTTTATACTTAAAAAAAATTCCGCCAACCTCACTAGTAAATAATGACTGCTCATCAATTTAGTGTATTAGTACTGAGCTCCAGAATATACTCCCTTACAGTCTTTTAAACCATGCTTCCATGTGGCATGAGTGTCTTCCAGTGGGAGTCTAGATGCAGCCTGTTCTCAGTAATGACAGTACAAGATGTATGTTCCCCGATGTCTGGATCTGACAAAGCCAGCAAGATATTTCTCCTTTGTTGAGTGTTAGGACAATTATAAAGCAGTGGTGTTCACTGTTTAGTGGTTTATTTCCCAAGGTGAAGTTATGTACTGCAAGCGACCCTGTGTTCTCACCATCACTGATGTTGCTTTTCCTTTTGTAGTACTCCAGTGAAGGGCCCGTATGGACTCATTTGACCAGATGGGTTGCTGTAGTTGTTTGTCAGGCATGTAAGGCTTGGCCCATTGTTCCTTTGAGGAACTATAATCTATCCCTTGCCCTGAGCGCCACGAGTGTTCCCTTCTTCAGTCCAGAGACTTATAGCTGTGCCGTTGTTCTGCCCTGGCTCTTGGTAGGGCCCTACTAAGACATTCCAAATACAAACATATTAGGTTTAAAAAATAAAATGTTAATTCTGCATAAGAAAAATGATTATAGAGGCCTGAATTTTACAGTTTAGGAAACACTTATTCATGAATTCAACCAATCTTTATTAAGAACTTTCTATGCGCTTGATTATTAAGATAGAAAAAGCTCTCATTGGCCATAATCCATAAGCAGTACTCTCTCTAACATAATTTTTATAAACATAGGATGCCATTGTTAAGAAAATGAAACAGAATGGTAGTGAAGAATGTGTGAGAGGTGAAAGAGTCCTGTATCGGGATAGTCAAGGAAGGCCTTTCTGAGGATCTGAGGTGTGGCTACTGGAGTCAGCCATGCAAGAATCTTCAGGAAAGCCTTGTAGGCGTTAGCCTGCATTGAGAAAAAGCTGCACAGGTTTGAAGAACTGAGCAATGGAGAGGGGAGGCCTTGTCTGAGCTATGTGGGTGGGCCCTGTAGGTCATAGTGAAGGGCTGGCTTTTCAGCCCCTGGATGTGTTTAAGTGAGGGAGTGATGCCCAGTGTGTGTTAACCTCTTCAGACCAGTGCAGGAGTCGATGGGTTAGACTTGTCAAGGTTAAGTGCAGTTTCCATTTCTGAGTGGTGAAACTGATGGGCAGAGATTGAACAATCATCTGAGATGTGAGAGAGCAGGCAAGACACAGGAGGCAGGCTGCCAGCTCACATTGCCACATGTTAAACTTGATATTTTAACTGCTTGTGTTGAATAGCAATTATAAACTCATTTACCTATAATCCAGGGGTCCCTTTATACCACTTTGATATCCTCTTGACAAACTGGCTCTTATCTCTTACTTTAATTGCTTTTTCCTGAGAGTAAGGAAGAGTGTTTGCAGTGTAGTGGCTTCCTGATACCATGTCAACACCCCCCTCCCCCATGGTTATTTATAAACCTGTGGATGAGAGTGACTCATACACTTGAGAATCATGGCTGCATTTCTTGTTCACAGGAGAATTTTACATTACACGTCATTCTAATCTCTCGGAAATCCATGTTGCTTTCCACCTCTGTGTGGATGATAATGTGAAGTCGGGAAATATCACTGCTCGGGATCCTGCTATTATGGGACTCCGAAATATACTCAAAGTCTGCTGTACCCACGACGTCACAACGATAAGCATCCCGCTCTTGCTGGTGCATGATATGTCCGAGGTAAGCAGCAGACCCTCACCTTTCCTGAACGGTTACATAGCAGTCCTGTCAACAGCCGGCGGCTTAAAGTGGTCCTGCGCTTTTAACTGCTGGACCTTTCTATCTCCTGTTGGGTCAGTTAAATGCAGTGACCTAAAACAACGAACAGTGCTCAGAAAATGATAGTGCTGCTTGATATCAGTAAATGGGAATCTTTTACTTTGAGAAGAAATGTGTCTCCCTGCCTCTCTTCTATCCACTCCCCACCTCTGCTTTCCCTTCCTTCTCCGGTTTTACTTTAAGGGGCAATAGATTTACCTTCACACTTACACTTGGCTTTGGCCAATGCTAAGATTAGTTTTCTCTTTCTGAATATATGTTGGTAGTTCAGCTCAGTGTTTTCTCGAGGATGGTTGTTTTGTTTTTTGTTTTTAAAGATTTATTTATTTATTTGATGTATATGAGTACACTATAGCTGTACAGATGGTTGCGAGCCATCATGTCGTTGCTAGGAATTGAACTCAGGACCTCTGCTCTCTCTGGCCCCACTCACTCTGGACCAAAGATTTATTTATTATATATAAGTACACTGTAGCTGTCTTCAGACACACCAGAAGAGGGCATCAGAGGGTGGTTGTGAGACACCATGTGGTTGCTGGGATTTGAACTCAGGACCTTTGGAAGAGCAGTCGGTGCTCTTACCCACTGAGCCATCTCTCCAGCCCCTCAAGGATGTTTTTGATGGTACAGATAGTGGTTTATACAGTTAAGATGCAGCACGACCATTCGCCTATTTCATTAGCTGCTGTGATTTACTTGACGTTTTTAGTTACATACAGTTTCTGTGGTTGCTTCCCTTCTGCTGCCTTCCCTCACTCATGAGAAAGCTGAGTATAGAGAATATGTTGTAGAAATTAAATGAAGTCTAAACTTCATCTTTCATCTTCAAATGAGCAAAGGAACAAAGGAGCTGCAGCCCTGTGTATGCCGACAAGTCCTTTCCGGAAGTCCCCTCATACAGAAATAAGCCCTTTCTCAGAACAAGCAGATACAGAGTTGCCAGGCAGGCCTCTCACTGGACATTTGTTTTATTTGGGGGAGGGGTAAAGGAAGAGTGTGGGTGTTTATTTATATACTTTCATTTATTTATTTGAGACAAGTTTAGCCTTGGCTGGCCTGGTCCTCAGTATCGCCCAGGCTAGCCTCAAACTCATGATGAGGCCTCAAACCTGCCTCCGCCTCCAGAGTACCAAGGTTACACATGCACACCACCACTCTAAGCAACGGCCTTCATAAAAGCTGTCTGCTCTGCACATTTAATACCAGGAAGGAAGCTTGATTAGTGAAGACTGTTCTTGTCAGGGTAGTATACTGGTGCTGTGATGAAACACCATTACCAATGCATCTTGGGGAGGAAGGTATCTTTTTGGCTTACACTTCCCCAGAACTGTTCATCATCAAAGGAAGTCAGGAAAGGATCTCAAACAGGGCAGGAACTTGGAGGCAGGAGCTGATGCAGAGGCTGTGGAGGGGCCTGCTTACTGGCTCATTCCCCCTGGCTTACTCAGCCTATATTTATAGAACCCAGACCCAGCAGCCCAGGGATGGCACCACCTGCAGTGGGCTGGGCCCTCCCCCGTTAATCACTAAGTAAGAAAAGACCCTACAGGTTTGACTACAGCTTGATCTTATGGAGGCATTTTCTTAATTGAGGTTCCCTCCACTCAGATGACATTAGCCTGTGTCGAGTTGACATAAAATCATCCAGTACAATGACCAAAGGTCACTACCAAAGTAAAAATGTGTGCAATGCTGTATTATAGAAGGGAGTATAAAGAACTAAGGCCCCTACCTCAGATTGATGATATACAAAAGGCCTGATTTTAACCTTACAGCCTGTATAAACACTATACTTTCAGTTCATTTAAGTGAGGATGACCCTAGCTGGTTTCCAGCCTGCACTGAAGGCTGGAGCCTTTGCTCAGTGAGCATGTCACTGATGTTTTAGTCAAGAGGGTTGTTTCCATCCTGTGGTGGCCACCCCACACTTCCCTGCATCTCAGTCCTCTCTCCTGCAGCCTCATTCTCCCTGGGGTAGAATCAGGAGAAATGGACCAAGCTTTGTAGAATTTCAGTTCTGTGGAGAATGTTTTAGTGATCCATACTAACTTGCTAGTTACTTACTAACTAACTAGTCATCTATAAAAGGGTCTTTAGGGAGTGACAACTGTGATGAATTTCTGCCACAAAGAACCATTCAGACATTCCTGCAGCTGGATTCTTGGTTAACCAGCTTATAAAAATGGTTATACGTAGGTGGGAAACAACCTCAAAAACACTTTCCAAAAGTCACTCAGTTCAGATTGACTTCCAGACATCTGATACTACAGCGTTCCCTCTCCCACGGTGTTACAAAAGCTGCCCTTCAAATTGGGACAGCCAGCTGCAGAACATTAAGTTTGTTTCGGAAGTGTCCAATTTAATTCACAAAAGTAGATTGAGCCACGGGCCTCCCATCTGCTGTATTTAAACATCCTCAAGGTCGAGAGTTTATTTAACACACACCCAGGATATAGAGGTGTGTGTTGTAGGTTTTGTACAGGGACCCCAAAGTGTTTTCAGATGCTGTTTCTCCCCCTCAAACAAACAGGATCTCTGGATGTAGCTGCCTCACGTTGAGGTCTGAAATAGTCTCTGGTACCATGACAGATAAGAAAGCTATAGAATTGTTTCCAGCTTAAAAAGAAAGAGGAAATGAAAAAGAAAACGGGCCTTGGGCGGTGGGGGAGGTGCCTATGACTTCTATCCGCCTGTCACCTAAAGACACTGTCCTATTGGAGTCAGTCAGCCCATGACCCCATTAGGCTTTGTGCCCACTCTTAACTCCTGGACCCTTTGGGACCGTGGCCTTTGTAATTGCGATTAGAAATAAAGAGGTGCATATACCTAGTATACACAAACAGTCCAGTCAGATTTTCACAGACTGAACACCCCTATAATTCATACCCAAATCACACAGAACAGAACGTTTCTTGTACCCCAGAAGATGCCCATGTACTCTCAGCTACTTAAACCTGCTTCTGTTGGAGAGTATCCCTGATTTTCACTTAAAAGTGTGGGCCGTGCTCTGGAGGGAGCTTACTGCTGCCAAGCCTGACAACGTGAGCCTGACCTCCAAGACCCACAGAGTGGGCAGAAGAACTGATTCTTGTTATACAGATGAGACGGGTAGTGGGAGAGCAATGTACAAACAGGTCTGAAGTGTGGGCTAGTCGGGGTTGTTTCTGTAGTGCCTTGGCTCTGCCGCCTTTCACACAGAGTGAGGGTTGTGAGCGCCCTTGCCTTTGAGTCGTGCTTGTGGACTCTTCGCTCTCATTTTTTTATATGTAACGTGATACGGCTCAACTACAGTTAGTTAGCTATTTTACTATTTAGGGACATTTGGGTGGTTTCTAGATTTTCCTTTTGTTAAATTTAAACATCCATTCAAGGTCAAGAAGTTTATTCTACAAACTCAGATGGCATAGCCCAGGATAGAGAGGTGTGGGTTGTGCAGGGTCCTGAATCCCTGGTTATTACCAGTAAAGCTGCTACCAACACTTCTGCACATCTCTTTTGGCCATTCTATTTTAAATGAACTTAGAGATAAAGCTATTGGATATTGGGGTACGTTGTTGATTAGCTTTCACAGATATGGCCAAATCATTTTCCCAACTAGTTATAATAGCTTACTGTTATTTTAATGTTAAAAGTACGAAACAAGCTAGATATGATGGCTCACGACTTTTAATCCCAACAATCAGGAGGCAGTTGGATCTTTGTGAGGTCAGGGCCTGCTGGGCCTACATAGTGAGGTCTTGCTCCCCCCACCCCCCACCAAAACGAACATATAAATGAAACAAAGCTATGTGCTCACCCTCTATAATTGCTATAAAATTTATTTATAAAAATGTTTCAAATATCTCAGAGGCACGTACACGAGAAGTTAAGAATAATCTTGTAATCTTTTCCACTGGTACGTAAACGTGGAAGATATCGTATCTAACTTTGAAGACATGGAGTAGAAACCTAACATAGCATACTGAGTTTTAGGCTTGCCTCCACACACCTGTAATCTTAACCTTCAGTAAGCCGAGACAGGAGGGTTACCAAGAGGTTTGAGACCAGCCTGGACTACGTAGAAGATACTGTCTTAAAACATCAGAAAAGAAAATAAACAAACAAAAACTCCAGGAGTTCACCCTTAACCCTGATCCAAAGATGTGTAGGCGTTGCTCACAGACAGAAGAAGTTTTTCTCATTAGAATCTAAATTGAGAGTTAATTTCAGTTTTAGGTTTTTAGAATCTATTCTGAGTGCAATGCCCATTTATAATAATTTAGTGTAATAGAAAACCCAGTTTTCTGTCTTGGTTTCAAATTTCAAAGTGTGCCCTTTGATCCACTTAGCTTCTGATGCATTTCCTATACAGTGCATTCATTCACTAAGGCATGTTGCCCAGACAGCCACTTTGCTGGTATATAGGACTTTCTGAATTCTATTAACTGCTGCCTGTCCCACTAGGTCCATATCCCATCTACAACAATATATTCTGAAGCTTGTTTGTGGGAGTGAGCTTCTTGTGTAACTACTGGCCTCATACCATGCTAACAAGCTGTATCATGTCTTCTCATAACCTTCTGAACTTCTGAGGGCTACTCTTTCAGGTGAAGAGTTTGAGGGGGCGTTTTGTTTTGTTTTGTTTTGTTTTATTTTAATTTTATTTTATGTGCATGAGTGTTTTGTGTGTGTGTGTGTGTGTGTGTGTGTGTGTGTGTGTGTGTGTGTATCTACCATGTGCATGGTTAGTACCTGAAGAGGTCAAAGAGGGTGTCAGATCCCCTGGAACTGGAGTTAGAGATGGTTGTGAGCTGCAGCGTAGGTGCTGGAAGTTGAACCTGGGTCCTCTGTAAGAACAGCTCCTAATTGCTGAGTCATCTCTCCAATCCCCTTGGGTACTGGTTTAATCAGGAAAAATAAATAACAAAGAAAGATAGCTGGCAACATCTAATTTATTTAGGAGATGAAATTGCTATGTAGATATAGAAAAGACTTGGGGAAATGGGGAGCTGTCTAGCATTTCTTTCCAGACTCGTCCTGCTGAGCAATGCTGAGTTAAAGATAAATTGCATATGATAGTGTGGTTCATCTACACATTAGACTGTTGTTATAGCTCACTCTTTATGCCTATGCTGGAATCATGAGTTGGCATTTAGTTTATCTTCTAAGTGTCATCAATGACTGCCAATCCACAGCATTCTGAGCAGTGTGGAGTTCTTAATTTGTCTCAGATATTTGATTTAGGCCATATATTAGTTACACATAACAAAACAACCAGGGAACATGGCGTTCATGGATAAAACATGGTGCTCTTTGATTGAACAGGGCAGTGAGAAGATTCGCTTGCTTTTTGTGGGGTCAGGGAACCATAGAACTGGAAGGAGCTGGTCCAGAGCAGGAGAGGGGTCCAGTCATGTCCATCCCTGGAAGTCTCCTCGTGAGCAGGGGTGGGACAGCTCCCTCCCTTGCCTTGGCCTGCATCAGAGTAGGTCACTGTGGTCACAGGTTAACTTCCCCTCTTCTAAACTGTTTCAGTCATCTCCCACTAAAATATGTTCTGTTTGTATAGCAACATGGGTTTATCATTGCTTTTCAATGAGATTCATATTTTATACCTTAGTTTTAATTTCAATAAAATAAATGTGAAAGATATAATCCACATAAACAAACGTCCATAGTCTCTGGTGATTTTTAAAGTATAAATATTCTGAACTCTAAAAACTTAAGAAACACCATAATAACAAACAAGTCTTACAGTTACAAAAAGATTTACAGAATAGGAAGATAATTCTGGTGATAGTGCAAAGAAATAGAATTTAAAGTGGCATGTTCACCGACATGGAAAATTATAAAATGTATGGGCATAGTCTGGTGTATATACATGAGAGTATTGGCTAAAGATTAAAAACCAGAGTGAAGACAATGAGTATATCTGACTCATCGGGTGTCTGCTGCGGACTACTTGTTCATTGTCCTTACTTTTGTGATAATGTGTGATATGGTAAATAAAGCATTTTGTTTTATTTGCAGTTATTGTGCAGTTCAATAGAATTATCTATGCTAATATTCAATGTTTGAAGTTCTTGTCACTAGACAACTTTTAAATTTTAAAGTTTTAAAATTTCACAGATATGTTCATTTTTTTAGTCTGGTTTGCTAGGCTCATTAAATCAACTTGTACACCATAAATATAGTCTATTGGCTAGAAGTTGTATGTCTAAAAGCCAAGAAAACCCCTGTTGGGATGATTAGCATGGTATCCTGGACTCATCTGAAGTGGGGACATTCAACATTCCAGATAAACGAAGATCTGGTGGTATTATAACATTTGGTTTTAATGATATAGCTTTAGTTTTTGTTATTTATATGAAATTAGGCTGAAAACATATTTTTGTGTGTATGTGTGTTCTTTTTTTAGGAAATGACTATTCCTTGGTGCTTAAGGAGAGCAGAACTGGTATTTAAGTGTGTCAAAGGTAAGTCTTCCCAGTTATTGGAAGGAGAGCCTCCCAAAGGAAAAGCAAAGTTGCCTCTGTCTCAGGTGCTTTGGTCAAATACGTCACAATAAATTTTATAATATTATGTTTTACTAGTTACAAAATAAGCATATCTCTAGCCATCCTGAAACAAGGATATTTGGATAGTAAGTTAGTTACTTTACATGGTACTAAAACAAAACGCCTGACAAAATCAAGTTAGGGAAGAAAGGGGTTATTTTTGCTCCGACTTTGAGGTTATAGTCTGGAAGTAGGGAAGACTTGGCAGCAGAAGGAGAGTGTGGTCACAGTGCATCTGCAGTCAAGGAACCGAGAGGTGAGCCTTGGTGCTTGGGTAGCTTTCTCCTGTTTCCATGGTCTAGGACCCCAGCCAAGGGAACAGTGCCACCCACACTGAAGGCACTGAGGGTCAGTTATCCCACTTCAGCCCCACAGACATGCAAAACCTTCATGGTGACTCTAGATCTTGTCAAATCGATAGTTAATACAAACCCCCACCGATTCTAGCTGCCCTTGAGTGCCTTTTATTTCAGCCACATGCTGAATTAATCTTTCATAATCTGTTTTATCTTCAGCCTATGAAGGTCACGTAGGCTTTGGGTGTGTTGACAAGACCGTTAAACCTCTCTGGCATAAAGAATTGGGCAGTGTGGATCTTTATCTGTCCCAGGGGCTTTGCCTTTCTTCCAGACAAGTAGCTACCTAAGAGGCCAAGGCATGAGACAAGAATTTCACAATGAAATTCCCCCACATATTTTTTTTTTAAATATTTATTTATTTATTATATGTAAGTACACTGTAGCTGTCTTCAGACACTCCAGAAGAGGGCATCAGATCTTGTTACAGATGGTTGTGAGCCACCATATGGTTGCTGGGATTTGAACTCAGGACCTTTGGAAGAGCAGTCGGTGCTCTTACCCGCTGAGCCATCTCACCAGCCC
>NC_034591.1:142055265-142079524 GCF_900095145.1 Mus pahari
GGGGCTGGGGCTGGGGCTGGGGCTGGGGCTGGGGCTGTGCTGCTCTGACTTCTGTTTAGAACTTAACAGTACTAGTGGAGTTTATTTCTACTCATGCTGCTGATGACTAAGGGTTTCTCTAGTAATCAAAAACTTTACTTGATAAAAATAATGTAAGTTTCCAGAGGGTTGGAACCAGAAAAGCAGCTCCAATCTATACTTAGAAAATTGAATCCATCAGGAAAGCCAGTTTTCACATATTATACTCTCTACCTACAACGAGAGCCATGTTTTAAAATACTTTTAGGAACTGAAAATGTCAGCGAGGATCTAACAAGTGCACATGTGCCCTTGTCTCCCTCTTACAGAGCATTTCTGAAGAAATGTTTTATCAGCTGAGTAACATGCTTCCACAGATCTTCCGGGTCTCCTCAACGCTCACCCTGACATCCAAACACTAAACTCTTACAGACTGACTCACTGACAGAAGAGAACTCTTACAGACTGACTCACTGACAGAAGAGGGTTTCGGAACTCTCTGAGAGAACTGTCCTGGAATCCTGTTAAGCAAAAGGTGCCCAGTGAGATCGAGCCACCTGTTAAGTGATGAAGTATGTTATCAAACGTTCCAAAAATGTGTATACATCACAAACCAGAAGCCAGCTCCCAGCGGAAGCATTTACTCCGTCCCTTTATGAAAGAATAGCTCTTCTGTCTACTTATATGTCCTATCAGGGAATGACAGTGGTAACACTTAAAGTGTTTCTCAAATGTGGACACTGTATTTTGTTACACTTCCATGGAGATCTCTGATTTTTCCGTGGCATGAGTTCTGTAATTAGGCATAAAAGTACAAATCAAAATTTGTCAAATCAAAATTTAAATATACATTTCAAGTATAAGTTTCTTGTGAAAATGTTTTTATAGCAATGCAAATATACCAGACAAGTGTGCTTGTTGTTCCAAATTCTCCTGTTTCAAACCCGGCTCTTACTCTTCTCTCTCTAAGGTTGTATAAGTTAGGGTCAGAGAAGGCTTTGAGTTCTTTACCGCCGTCTCACCTTCCCTCTGTGATCATGCCCAGGTCTATTAATAATATTTCATGGGCTGGGGAAATCATGTTCTTTCTGCCGGCCTGATGTGAGTTAGTATAGACCCATGCCTGGCAGCATTCTGGTGCGCTGCAACGCTGACAACCGGATCGCTTTCACTTCTCCATCCCCCTGGGTTCCCGGTCTCACTGTTCCTCCACACCCATCTCCACAGCAGAAACGGCATTCGGATCTCTGTCTCCGATTGCTGATGTTTATCCTCCTTTGTCCAAATTGGCTCTGGGGTGCTCTTTCCTCATAGGCTATTAGTATGCCAGAATGTCAGAACTATGGCAGACACTCTTGGTTCTTTCCCATGGAGGATTATCTCTTGGTTTTCTACTCAAGGAAGAGATGGAGCACCTAGTCCACACTGACCAAGACACTAAGACACTAAGTTTTCCAAGTTCTTACCAAGGGCTTGGTACTGCATATGGAGATTCCTCATTTCCTTGAAGAAATGGACTTTCAAACACCATTGCTCTCATTAGAATTAATTCTGATGCAGGGCAGATGGTTAGTAACCAGAGATGGACAGGTCAGGGTCAGAGACTATTTCTATTAAACTGACAGGTTTAGCTGGGGTGGAGGTATAGTGAGATCAATAAAAGGTACTCAGAGCTAGAGGTGTACCAGGAGTGGGAGCATTCAAAAGAGGCCTTAGGATCTTTCTACAGATGCTGTGGGACTGAAGACATTTAAGAGTACACCAACAGATTTAGCTGTGGGGTGTGGAAGGAATCTCTTATGTCTGTTTGGAAGCTTCACCCCTCAAATAAAGCTGATGGGCCTGTAGCTGAGGCAGGAAGTAGAAGGTGGGAGTTCTGGTAGGAAGTAAGGACTTTGGGACAGAGGGTGGGTGGGATTCCCCTGGGAACATGAGGAACAGCAGAAGCCTGGGGACCAAGCCGCAGTAATTAGCCACATGGCCGGGCTTAGGTTAGACTAGATGGCTTATTAAGTTAAAAATCTAATCAGGGGGCCAATCAAAGCTCATGGCCAAGGTGTTTGTACATATAATTAATTGAGTCTCAGAGACTTTATTTCTGGGAACAGGGTTGTGGGCGGGAAAACATCTCAACAGAGCTGCAGCCAGCTGCCAGGGCGCTGGAGCTCTCTGATCCAGAGAAGGGAGGTGAAGTTTTCTTTATCACCTCAGGGCTGTCTTACCGAGTCACTTGTAAATTGGGGCCTTCACTTAATGACCATATAAAGTACCTACAAAATCAAGGCAAGTATATTGAGTATCCATTTTTCAGTTTGTGCTATATTATATAGTGTACATCAATGATAAGATTAGAAAAAAAAACATTCCTACAATGTTATATATCACCGCTGAAAACACCCCCCCCAAAATGCATCATAATTGCAATTAAAATGTAATTGCATATAGTTAAATGGTGAGGATTTCAACATGCTGTAATTATGGGAACCTAGAATTTTGTGTTTGAGTCAAGAACTAAGTCTTCTAATCATCTCCTTGGAGGGGAGTACTTCCTGAAAGATGTGTCACTGTGACAGAATATATGAGAAAGTCAGCGTTGTGAGCGTCCAGCCCACAGCTACTTGGCCCTGTCGCTTTGGGTCTGTAACAGCACAATACATGATGGTGGGAGTGTGTGCTCCCAGAGGCCTACTCACTTCATGACAGATAAGGAGGAAAGGAAGCAAAAAAACCAGGGCAAATATTCTCAGAGGTGCTCCACCACACCTAACTGCTTTGACTAGGCCACACCTCTTAAAGGTTCTTCCACTGAGTTGGGCCTCATTACAGCTTCAAGTTGTAGCCGATGAGTAGCTCCTCAGCCAATTCTGATAACAGGAAGGATAGTGATCCCTCTGGGTGGAACTGCAAACAGTGCAGGAAGGCACAGCCAGCATGCTGAGAGAGGTGCTGGTGTGTTTTACACTGCACGGGTAAAGGATGTCCTGGTGGACGGTTTTCTGTCTGTGTAAACAGTTGGCTGTCCCTAAGACTGTGAGGGCCTCAAGGCCTTCAACCTGGTTTGCCACTGAGGTCAGAATGCTGAGCCCGAGACCTCCATTCTTCACTGCTCCTCCCGTCCCACCCCACCTGTTGCCAAGGGAAGGAGAGGGGGACTATAACCTTTCCATTGATCTAGAAGTGTGGCGCCAGCTGGGCCTCAGCACGACACTGGGACCAAAATGGAAGAAACACATGGAAAAGGAATTTCAGCCCAAGGATCTCGCTGGCCCAGGAGGTGGCAGTTCAGTTGATACAGCACATGCCGTCATTTATGTCACTTCAGTTGCATCCCATGTCTCACACGAAGAAAACTCTTCAGCACAGAAACATTCCTGAGTCCTGAGGGAGAAGCCTCAGAGCTGGGTAGAAAGACCAAAAGTACCCACAGCAACGTGACAATCATCATCAATGGGAAACTATAAAAGGGTCATTTCACAACACCTGCCTCCAAAAATATACCATTATCTTCAGAACCCTTTAAATAACCGACTTTCTGCCCTTTAACCACCCAGGACCCTAGTGTCCTCACAGAGCTAAAATGTGAAAGCTTAGCACACAGTTGTAATTGCTTGAGCAGTCTGTGAGGTGACCTTCCGATTGCCAGCTGACACGTGTTCTAAAGTAGATTTGTCATTATAGAGTTCCAGGAAGTTTTTAAAAATCAAAAACAGCACCTTGGCATTTGGTGTAAGATATGGATTCTTGTCTGTGTGAAGTATGTGTTTTAAAGATTAAGTATCTCAGTGGCACATCAAATACACAGAGCCGCAAATAGGGCGCCACAGCTGGAGACAGAAGGATTAGAGAACATTAGTGTCTTCTCTTTTAAGATTCCCTACAGACCCAGTTTGTGTTTGTGGCATCAAGTTCAAAGACACATGGCTCGGGTTAGTACTGAACATTTGGGATTTCACTTGCTGTGCTTTCTATTCTCCCATAGGAAAACACTTTATCGGTCGAAGAGTTGACTGAATTTCATGCCACATCCAGTCCATTCTTCTTAATCACAAATCCCACATGTGGGAACCCACCTACTCACTTGAGTGTAGTGTGCCTGCAAAGGTCACTAACGGTGGAGACTGGAGAGTGGCTCAGTGGGTGGGGGAGCACTTGCCATTCGGGCAGAAGTACCTGAGTTTGAAGTTTGGTGTGGCTGTGCCTGGACTTGTGACCCACTCCTGTGGGGTGTAGAGACAAGAGGATTTCTGGGAATTTTGGGCTACAGCTCTAAATCCAAGTTCAGAGAGAGACCTTGTCTCAATGGAATAGTGGCAAACATTGTACCCAGTGCACTGGCGTCCATGACATGGACAGTTGTAGTGCACATAACACACACACACACACACACACACACACACACACACACACACACACACACAATGGGAAGCAACAAAAGCAGTTTCATCAAGTCCAGATCATATATTGTACTAGTTTGGTTTATTTTGGTTTTGGTTTTGGTCTGGTTTTTGGTGGTGGTGGTGTGTTTTGTTTTGTTTTGCTTTTGTCAAATTGACACAGGCCAGAGTTATTTGAGAAGAGTGGGCTTCGGTTGAGAAAATGCCTCCATCTGATTGGGCTTTAGGGCATTTTGAGGATTTGTCACTGATATGAGAGGGCTCAGCCTACTGTGGGTAGTGTGGCCCCTGAGTGTGTGGTCCTGGGTTGTAGAACAAAGCAGGTTGAGCAAGCCACAGAAAACAAGTCAGGAAGCAGCATTCCTCCATGGTTTCTTCCTCAATTCCTGCCTCCAGGGTCCTGCCTTGACTTCCCTTCACGATGGACTGTGACCAAGCTGCTCTTGGTCATGATGTTTTATCCCAGCAATAGGAACATAGCTAACACACGCATGGTAAATCCCTGGTGGGGGATTTCGGTCCTTGGTGAGCATTCATGGAGTAACCAACACATTAAGTTGGTCAAACACACATCCCTAGTTCCTGTGGGCAGAGTGGCACTTTCCTGCCTTGTTTTGGTTCATAACAAGAAATGCTTCATTTGGTATGTTTAGTGCTGTGGCTTTCGATTTCTCTGCTTTTAATTAGTTTGCTATTTCAAATGGTCCAAAAGCAAAGTGCTGAAGTGCTGTCCAGTGTTGATAAGCATAAGAAAGACGTTAAGATGTGCCTTATGGAGAACGGGTCAGATGTGACATGAGTTAGAACGCTGTTGGCCAAGAGTTCAATGTTAACGAATCAACAGTATGCATTAAATAAAGTGACTTTAAACAGAAACACCAATGAAGGTGTGCTGATCAGATAATGGAAATGTGGACAGAGACTTGCAGGAACATAATTTGATATTTCTCTGAAAAGCAGTAGTGGGTATTCACTAATGCAGTGTTTTTAGCTACTGTGGAAGGTGAAGAGAATTACTATGAATAAGGAGGATCTCAGAAGCAAGGGACACATAGAACCATCTGTGCGTCCTTATTGTCTTAGCCAGTGTCCTCTGTGAACAGACACCATGACCACAGCAACTCTTATGAAAAAAAAAAAAAACATGCTTTATTGGGGCTTGCTTATCATTTCAGAGGTTTAGCCCATTGTCAGCATGGTGGTAGACATGATGCTGGATAAGGAGCTGAGAGTTCTACATCTGGATCCACAGGCAGCAAGAAGAGAGAGACAGTGAGACTGGCTTGGGCTTTTGAAGCCTCAAACCCAGTGACACACTTCCTCCAATGAAGCCATACCTTCTAACCCTTTCAAATACAAATCCCTAAGCATTCAAATATATGAACCTATGAAGGTCATTGTTATTCACATTTATCATACAGAAACTGAAAACGCATCATAAAAACAGCCACCGGCTCCTCTCTGGAGATGAATCCGTATCCAGCAGGAATGGTGTTGTCGTGGACAGGTGTGACCCACGAGGAGAGCATATGGACAGGTCTTTTTTCCATCCTTTCTAGATTTCTCTCACTTTCCCCTTTATATCGAAACCCACTTTCCTGTTAGCTCCCCCATATTCAAAAGTTTCTAATCCAAGCAACAGTATAGCATCAGAAACTGGGAGTATTGCTTGAAAAGTTTACACAAACCTAGTGCAAAGGCTGGCTCCAATCTATGCACTGTGGCTTGTCACATTAGGCATATTACCTACCCTTCTTAAGCATGCTTTTTCATTGGTAAGCTGGATGGAAATTAATAATAGTATCTACCTCATTGAGTAGTTGGAAGGATCAAATATGAGCAGACTACCTGGCATATAGTCATTCTATAAATGTTTGCTATTATCCTTCCTTCCTGACTGCCTGCCTCCTCTTCCTATCTTCCTTCCTGTCTGACCTTTCTCTCTTCCTTCCTTCCTCTCATTAGATAGTAGGGATACTAAGTCACTTAAAACACTATGTCCTCGAGGAGTTGGTAAAAGAACACAGGGTAACTCAAAGTACCAGCCAACATATGACCAGGATACACAGCCAGTGCAGAACAAAACACAAGAGTGCTATGGGAGTCAAAATAGAAACATTAGCAACGCACAGTCCAAAAGAGATGCCAAATCCATTGAGAGCAGTGGGCTTAGCTCTGCCTTTCTCTGGCACTGAGTGGGTATCCTCTAAAAGCCCTTGTTATTCTCAGTGGGTCAAGCCCAAATCCTCTTGGCAGGCAGACAGCACCACCTGTGTCAGTAGTGGAAAGTTTCAGATACAAAGGGTCGGGCAGGTAAGAATGTCAGGAGGAAGTCACAGGGTAGGCGACTAACTTTGTATTTGAGTGGAGCAGGAAGAACTGGTGGATTTTTGTCAGGGGAACCTAAAATTTAGACATAACAATAGGATGAAGTAGTTAGAGGATTCTGAGTCTACCCACAGAACCGTGTTAGGGAAGTCGCTTTCCTGCCACGCGTCCCTGGCTATCTCCTGCAGCTCTCTTGCTGGATGTTTCCTGCCTTCCAGATGAGCATCTGAAACTATAGAGGATTCAGTGTTAGGAAGGAAGGGAGGGGGGTGAGTCCTGGGGTGGAGTGGGGGACCAGTCCTGGGCTGCATGCTGTGTGGTGAGCTAAGAGGGGAAATGGATAAATGCTTTTTGTTCTTTCTCAGAATCGTTTGACTGGTGTAACATTTTCTAATTGAATTTCCTTTGTTATAAAATGCCTCAGAAAATGTAGAAAAGCTCAATGAAAATTTTCAGCTGACCTACCCCTGTACAATCTTGTACTTGTAGTCCCTATGTTTGTTAAACCATGGTGCTGTGCTGTGTTTGTGTAAAGGGTCTCTTGTTTGCTGTTTGTTTGTTTAGTAAGAGTCTCACTGTGTAGCCTATGCTTTCCCAGAATCCATAATCCTGCCAGAACCTCACAAATGGTAGAATTACAGATGTGCACCCCAGCACTTGGCTCTTCTTTTAGAGCACACCTAGCCCCATAGATCCAGGCTGGCCCACTTTTTCCTCTTGTATCAGATATTGATAAACATTTATGTTTTGTAGTTCAGTGGGTTACATTAGTGGTTTTCTGGGCTCTCCTTGGCTTATTGATTAGTCTCTAGTCGGCCATAGATTTATTTGGTGGATGGCCTGGGCTTGACACTTGGGCTTGGCTGGTGGGAACGCATCGCTTACTTTCTGATGTACCTGGCATCACTTTCTTTCCTTCACTGGGTCTCATCCTCCAAGTTGATCAAGTAGTAGAAGTTGAGGATGAAACAGAACTGACCCATGCTTGCTTTGACCACACAGTCGATTAAAGCAGGTTCAAGAGGTAGACTGAGAGGATTCATATTTGGATAATCTTGTGACAAGGACATGGACTAGAGAGAGGAATCAGGGGTGATTTTATGTCATTGGGTCATAGCGTCTGTCTCCTCAGCATCCGGCACTATCTCAATTTTGTCGTTCTTCATATTCATGGTTGGATCATAGCAACGGGGCACTGTTGAGTGTCACTGTGAGGAGGACCATTGAGAGCTTTGTTTTCTACACATTACACAGCTTGCTTTATTGAGGTCCAGTGTATAATTAGGTTTAGCAGCTTCATTAATCTTGCTTGCAGCTGTTTTGGGCCAGGAGGGTACTGGTGACGAATATGAGGGCCTCATGCATGCCAGGCAAGCAAGCACTCTGTCACTGAGGTGCATCCTCTGCCTGACACATTATCTTAGTCTTTGAGGTTGTGTCCACCTTTGTGTCACTTGCCCTGTGCTACAACAGCTGTGTAGAGGCACGTTAGAATCTCTCTGGGATGTGTAAGGAGCTTTTCTGGTCTGTAGAATATCAGCATCTTCAAAATTAGTAGATATGTTTTAAATTCAACTCCAAAGGGGTTGCACTAAATGACTCCTAGAAGGATGGATGTGCATTCCCCTCTCACAAATCCTCATGTGAACTAGATGTAGGGTTTGAGCCTTACTATTGTGACAATACAAAACAAAGCAATATTCCCTGCTGCTCTGCTGTACATTTCCCTGGGTCCTGGGGACCCCAGTAGCACTGAATGTTCCTGTTGGGCAGCACTTGGATGTCTTTGTTTGTGCGGCTTGACAAGTGAGTCTTTAGTACTCATTTAGATGAGATCGCTCGGGTCGCCTTTATCATCATTTGTCTGTATCTGGAAGGCTAAGCCTTTGCAAGCCATCCTTGGAAATCCCTCTTCATAGGTTCTGGGTTGTCTTCCCAGTTTACGCTATGTTTTCTTTTTCACAGAGGACTTAAGTGTTCATCTTGGCATTCTATTATTCCCTTACAGTTTAGATTCTGTGTCTTAGTTGAGATATCCTTTATTATACCAAGGACCACAGGCATGTTCTCATGTGCTTTCCTTCAAGACTCTTAACATATTTATTATTATTGTTGTTGTTGTTGTTGTTGTTATTATTATTGCATCAGCCTTTAATCTGTGTGATATTCCACATTACATATTATGTGTTATGTATCCCATTATGTTTGGGTCCAGGAAGAAGACTTAGACAAGCCATTGTGGCTAAATGTTTTCTGGAACTGATGGATATAAGTCTTTAGGTTAAAAATGAAAAGATAGAAACCTGAACAGAAAGTAAAAACAAAATCTACAAGTAGATCCTTCATGATAAAGAACTGTCTCTAAAAGTTTTATTAAATTAGATAAAGCATGGTGATTCCTCAGTAATAGATTTCTGAACAGCAATTGCATTTTCTCAAATAGACACCAGAAAGCAACCACTTCTCAGACAACAGCTTGCGTATTACCCAGCTAGGCAGCCATTTCTGCCCCTCCCCACTAGCTCTGTTACTAGATAGCTATGACCGTGGACAGTTTATATCTTCTCTTTGAATTGCAGTTGCCAAGCCTACAAGCTATCACTAGTATTTTTCCTGTTCTCTGTTTCATAGAACCACAAAAGGATAAAATAGATATGAGAATGCCTTACAAATATGAAGTTATAAAATGATTGATTTAACTCTTCAGAGCACAGCTATATTTTCTTTTTAACAGACTTAATTCATTTATTTTTCTTGTATAAAAACCCTTATATACTAGCCACAGCTAGAATCTGGGTCCTCTGAACAGAGACTCCGGTGTGGGTTTTCACAAGATGGTCAGTGAATTCCTGATAAGGAGACTTGGTGAACACAGTCTCTTTTCAGAGGTTGGGGGTCAGGTAGCTGTAGGTCTTGGAGATGGCATCAAGGTGGCCTTGGCAAAATTGCCCAGGGTGACAGTGCAGCCTCTGGCTGAAGTGTAGCAGTCATCTGTACTGGCCATCATCAGTAGCTTTTTGAGCAGGAACAGAGACAATGCCAGTGCCATTTGGGACAGGGATGGGATACACCAGCACAGAGCCACAGCGGCCTGTCACCTTGCATGCAACAGTATGAGGTTTGCCAATCTTGTTCCCCCTCAGCATCCTCTCTGCACAGGGATGATGGAAAGCTTGGCCAAGATGATAGCCCCTTGGATGGCAGTGGCTACCTCTTTGGAGCAACTAACACCAAGACCAATGTGACCATTGTAGTCCCCAGTATTGACAAAAGCCTTGAATCTGGTCCGCTGGCCATCCCAAGTCAGCTTCTCTACCAACATGATCTTCAGAACCTGATCCTTTAGGATACACCCAGGAAAAAGTCAATAATCTCAGAATCCTTAATGGGCCAGGAGAACAGGTAGATCTCCCCCTAGGACTTGATCTTCATGTTCTTAACCAGGCAACCCAGCTTGGTGACAGAGATCTACTACTTGTCTTCAGCTTTACCTCTAGTGGAAGAGGCATATTAATAACCACTTATGATGGTCTGAATGCATGACTTGAAACAAACTAGGTTGATTAGGAGATAAGGCCACCACCATTCTCCAGCAGACTTAATCAAAGACTATAGTCTTATAAAATGTTAATAAAACTCTGTACCAATCATCTGAAAGAAATGGTATTGGGGAAACTGGATATCTGCATATAAAT
This sequence comes from Mus pahari, assembly GCF_900095145.1. Taxonomy (NCBI): domain Eukaryota; kingdom Metazoa; phylum Chordata; class Mammalia; order Rodentia; family Muridae; genus Mus; species Mus pahari. The sequence continues at coordinate 142,065,701 of NC_034591.1, forward strand.
GAGTGAAACTCAGTTATTCTCTCTCATCTTGTATACAAATCAATTCCAAAAGATCAAAGACATGAAGTGATAGGGATGAAATCCTGAATCTTCTAATAAAGAGCAGAGAGTACACTTTAGGAAATAGGCTTATATATAGGACTTCCTGAATAGGGCTCTGGTTGCCCAGGAAATAGGACCAACAGTCAACAAATGGAACTTTAGGACATTAAAAAGCATCTGTCCTGCAAAGGCAATCGTTCTACAGGGTGGGAACAAAATCTTTGCCAGATGTACCTCTGACAGAGGCATAATGTCTTCAATATACAAACAACTCAAAGAACTAAACAACCCAATGAAACTGTATGCTATAGAAACGAACAGGAAGTTCTCTGAAGAAATACAAATGGCTAAGAAAAACTGCACACCATCCTCCGCCAGCAGAGAAATGTAAATTAAAATTACTTTGAGATCTCATTTTATCTCCATCAAAATGGTTAAGATATAAGACAACAAGTGCTGGCAAGGTTGAGGGACAGGGAACACTTCTGTGCACTGTTGTTGGGGGTGCAGATTGGTGCATCACTATGAAAATCAATGTAGTGGCCCTCAGCAAACTGGAAATGAATCTGTCATGTGACCTTGGTATAATGCTCCTGGAATATATCCAGAGAACTCTATCTCATACTAGAGGAAAATGTTCAGCTGTGTTGAGAGCTGCTTAGTTCACAGTATCTATTGTACTGAAAATTTTGGTTTCTTTAAAAAGCACAGAAACATTATAGGAATATGTTTTCATTTCAATCCCAGGTATGGGAATGTGGGGTTGCTTCAGATTGTCCACAGCAGATGACTATGATTTGCCTCATGCTCTAGTGGAGGTGTGATTTTGCCAGCAGCAGATAGTGTCTGTGATTGTGTGACCTTTGGAATCCTGGGGGCTCTTCAGAGGCTATGTAAATGCTAGGGCCCAGTGAGGTGGGCGTACTGTTGGTGGGCTGTTGGTTGGTTGCTATTTGTTAAGTAATTATGCACAAAGAAGAAAGAGGAAGAAGAAATTAGATATCCTGATGGTGGAGATTAAACTTGCCCCCAAGGAACTAGATGTTCCTAATCACCAGGAAGTAGTCTGTCAATAAGGTTGCTTCCTTCCCCCTCTACCCTTTTATTTTCTCTCCTGTCTATTGTTAGGGGGTTGGAAGGATGGAAGAAAAGGGGTGGAGAAGGGTGAAAGAAAGAAGTTGCCAAAGTCCAGCCACAGCTATGACATGGAGACTGCCCTAGATGTCCATCTACTGAAGAATGAATAATGAAAATGCAGAGCCTACACACAACTGAATGTTATTCAGCTGTAACAAAAACACTGGAAAATTCAGGTAAATAGATGGTCTAGAAAACATACTGAGGTAACCCAGACCCAGATATACCAATGTTATATGTTCTCACCCGTAGATGGAACATATTTGACATACTGTCAAATCTTCATATTTATATATTTAACTTAGAGTGTCTGTAAAATCCAGAAATCTAGAAAAGGACTATTGGTGGAGAGGGAAAACAGATCTTAAGGGAAGAGAGAGAGTAGAACACAGGAGATATGAAGGAGAAAATGGAAAGAATGGAGTGGAAGATTTAAGTTGGGTGAAGGATGAGAGGGTACGGCAGAGGAGGAGACATGAGGAAGGAAAAATGATAGTAAGGATGTTTGAAAAGGCCACATGAAAATCTGCTATTTTATAACCTCCATATTTTTTTTTAATATAAAGGAGTTTTGCTAGAGTTACCATACACAGGGGATAATGGGACAACCAGACAACATGAGGGATATGTTATCAAGAGAAGATTATGCTGTGCTCAGCTCAGGGCAGGAAAGAAGGGGGTGGTATATAAATATATAGGTCGTTAGTTACCTCCAACAACAGTGACTATAATGGCCCAAAGACCAGAGCCAGCCAGTCACCTGTTTTATTTGAACACAGTCCCATCCACTCGCTAGCACACTATCCATGGCTGCCTTTTTACTGCAGGAAACCATTTCCTTCCTGCCCTGAGCACAGCATAATCTTCTCTTGATAACACCTCCTTCCCGTTGTCTGGGTGTCCATCTCATCCCCACATTTCCTCTTAGATACTGCCCCTGGATTTCCTCTTAGATACTGCCCCTGGATTCCCTCTTAGATACTGCCCCTGGATTCCCTCTTAGATACTGCCCCTGGATTCCCTATGGCTTTACCTTCTCATGGTTGTATTCTCCACAGTAGAATAGTTACATGTTTGCCTGCCTTGCAACTGTTTTCTAGATGTTTTTTGAAGGGTCAAACCCTCATGTCCCTCAGAGGGGTTCCCTGAGACTGAACTGACAATCATGGAGTATGCATGGGTCTAACCTGGGCCCTCTGCATATATGTTGTAGTGGTATAGCTTGGTGTTTTTGAGGGACTCCTAACAGAGGAAGTGGTGTGTGTGTGGGGGGGTTCTGTTTCTGACAGTTTTGCCTGCTTTGGGGACCCTGTCCTCAATACAAGGGGAGGAACCTAATCTTATTGCAACTTGATATGCCATCTTTCACTGATTTCCTTGGGAGGTCTGCCTTTTTCTGAAGGGACATGGAGGAGGATTGGATGGGGAAGAAGGAAGTATGGGGGATGGAGGAGGTGGGAGGGGGGTGGAAACTGTGGTCAGAGTATAATATATGAGAGAATAAACTAATAACAAATTGTTTTAAAAGAATCTCATGTTCCACTTTGAGTCCCAGTGCCTGGCGGCGTTCTAGGCACTTGTAAGCCCCTCAATAAAACTTTGATGGGTTCCACTGAGGGAAGAGAAGGTCACCAAGTGACTCTCTGGCTACCTGTCTCTAATCCGAAGACTGGAGCTTAGGAAACCATGCCTGACAGTTCCTTATCTCCACGGAAAGGCTTTGTTTGGTGGGGAGTCATCCCTTCCCTTTGGCCTGATGTCGCTCAGGGAATCAGAGCTCCCAAATTAAGAACCAGACACTGTCCTCTTTCCCTTAGCAGTCCCCATGCCATTCACCAGGCCACTGAATATTCTCAAATCTGTTTGACCCCCCACTTCCGGCAAGCACTCTCTTATACTGGCTTTAAAAATAAGCCCTCAGGGGAAATTGTTACGTCTCTTTCCAAATGCTCTTATGAATGCCAAAAGTGGTGAACAGTGAGCCATCTGTGGTTAAGGGTGGAACAACCGCCATTCAGCCAGGCATCCTGGGACTGGCTGCAGCCTGCTCAGGCTCTGCCCTTTCCAGATCATCACTGATGATGTGTAAAAGGATCCACTTTTTCAGCCAAGCCACGGTGTCCTGCCTTGCATAGACAGAGATCTAGACTGAGGATTTTACTGCCTACTTGAAAAAAACCCTCAAGATAAGACAAGGAATGACTACAGAAGCCAGAATGGATAACAGACTGAGAGACTTGGCAACCTGGCTTAGAATAAGTCACGTGCCATTTGCTTCCTATGTGGTCTTCTCAACCCATCCATGGCTAACAAGACTTAGGATGGGATAATGTGAAATAATCTGTGTCGGTTTTCTTCTTGTATTTCCTCCTCCTCCATCCTAAAATGTAGCCTGATGTCTGTGTTTTGTAGCAACACAAGAAAAGTAAGACACTGCAGCCAACCTTCTCCAAATATATGATCCCTGAAAGTATGAGAAAAATTGCAATTGATTAATTTATTTCTTTACTTTTAAAATTATCTACTCACTGCCAGATGCCATTCAGGACACTGGGTTCCAGATATGAGAAAACATTGTCTCTTTTCTAAGGGATACTATACAAGCTGACACTAAATGCAAAGAGGGTTTAGAGTTAGGAGCAATCAGTAAGGGGTGGAGTTCCCCAAGAGGTGGGACTTGAACTGATCTCAAAGTGAGTGTGGAATAGGATGGGTAAGAAGAACAGTGGGTTCCATTAGAGGAAATGGCATGGCCAGAGGTGCAGGGGATTAAGTGCTCTGGGTGGAGAGCAACAGACTATAGTGGGAGATGAGGGTGGGGAGAAAATGAAAGATCATATCATCGTGGAAGACTTTGCCGATCTAGAACTGAACTCCAAGGGAGAGGCATGACAGCGCCTTTTTTATAATTCAAGAAGTATAATGTTCTATTAAAATATTTATTTCTTTTATATGTATGTGGGTGTGCCTGTGTGAGTTTATGTGCATCACCATACTTGCAGGAGCCTTCAGAGACCAGCAGAGGGTGTCAGATCCTCTGGGACTGGAGTTATAAATAGTTAGGAGTGATTATGTGGGTGCTGGGAACTGAACTTGGATTCTGCAAAAGCAACAAGTCCTTTTAACTTCCGAGCCATCTCTCCAGTCCTCAATAAAATCCCCTTCAAGTGTAAAATATAGGTCTTTTTTTTACAACATTCAAGGAGTTAATTAATCATCATCACATTCTAATACCAGAGCAGATAACATCTTTCTCATGATTTGTGAACAGAGAATAAGTTGGATAAGATTTCATTTCAAGCAGATCACCTTAGCAGCAGAGTTGGGTTGACCACGGAAGACATATATGATAGATAACAAGCCCGGAAGCTCAGAGACCTGGAATAGAAAAATTCATATGACATTTGCTTCCTGTGAGATCTATGAAGGTCGGGGGACATTCCCCCACACTTTGGAGAGAAGATGCTTTTTGGTTATGGGGGAAGTAGGGACTTCACAAGGAGTAATGGCATAGTAATTCTGAGCCCAAGTCCCAGAACCCCAAACCCCAAAGACAAAAATTAATTAATTAATTGATTTCCTGCATTATTTTGTATTATGGTGACACTTATATACAAAGACCAGCCCAGTCTACATAACAAGTTCCAGGACAGCCATGACTACATATGGAGACCCTGTTTCAGAAAAAAACAAAACAAAACAAAACAAAAATCAAAAGACAAAAACAAATGATAACAAACAAAAACCCCTCTTGCATCATCCAAGTGAGGCAGACAAGTGTGACTGTGGCCCCCAAGATCACAGGCCCTGGAGAGTGAGCACATCAACCCTAAGTGGAAGGGAGAGACTCCTAAGCATTTGGTTTTGCAGTAAACACCCAGATTTTATTTTGCCCTGTTCTAATGGGTGGGAAGCCCATAGCAGTAGTAAGTAAACTGTCACCTGGGCGCACGAGGTGCAAATGTGTGCTTTCCTGAGAGGTAGCATACTGTGATTAGTGGCCAACAAGCAAGCCCTGCAACCATGACTTGTCACTGTAGACTGTTAACCCCTGTGGATCTGTATGTTGTCGCTGAATGTGAAATGCTCTCGGCAGTTTGGCATGAAGCAAGTGGCACTATTTGGGGAGGAAGGTTCTAGAAACTTTAGGAGGCGGGTCCTAGGTGGAAAGAATAGGTCATGGTGTGTGGGGGTACATTTAAATGGCATGTGCCTATGTCTCAATCTCTTTCTCACTCTGTTTCTCATTCACCACATGTTCTGCCCAAATACATGAGTATCAACAAATGCTGTCTGAACTCTTCAAAATCGTGAGACAAATATACCACTTGTTCTCTCTGTTGTTTTGGTCATAGGTACAAATGGTAACCAATACACTGGTTTCCTCCAAATGGAAATGAAAACCAACTATCTCATAGTGTTGTTCTAATGATTAAATAAATATGTGTGAATGGCTTATAACTCTGCTTGTTATAAAGGTTTGATTTTAGTATATGTGCTGGATAGATTTATGTCAAATTGACACAAGTTAAGGTTAACTGAGGGGAGAAAATGAGGGGAAGAAAATGCTTCCATAAGACCAAGTTGTAGGCAAGCCTAGATTTTTTAAATTAGTGGTTGATGGGGGCGGGGGCGGTCCAGCCCATTGCGGGTGATGCTATCCCTGGGATCGTGTTCCTGGGTTCTCTGAGAAAGCAAGCTGAGCAAGTCATGGAGAGCAAACCAGCAAGCAGGACCTCTCCATAGCTGTTGCATCAGCTCCAGCCTCCAGATTCCTTCCCTGTATGAGTTCTTGCCCTCACTGCTTTTGATGATGAAGTGTTACATGGAACTAAGAGCAAAGTAAAACTTTTCCTTTCAAAGTTGCTTTGGTCATGGTGTTTCATTACAGCCATAGAAACCTTACCAAGTTTATACTTGGATAAAAGGGTATGGCTGTGACCTGACTGTGTTGTTTTGGTCATGATTGTGGAAGGACTTTGGAACTGTGTGCAAGTAAAGCCATTGGATGTATTCAATGTTTGGTGAGCTGTTCTGTAGGAGCTTGGATGATAAGAATGTTGAAGGTTTTTATCTATAACATTTCTTCTAGTTTTCTAATTTTTGTCTTTATCTTCTGGAACCTTTTCCTCTCCTGTTTCCACCGGAGTTCTTTGTTACAGAATTACAATCTACCACCCGTTCTCAATGATGTTTTTCCTTCTTTTTCATTCATTCGAGCAAGCAAGTGCATTGTGATGGTTGATCATGACTATCAGTTTGATGATATTTAGAGTCACCTAGGAGACACATCTTGGGTATGTCTCATCTCAGGATACTTCAAACACGGGGACGGCAGGAGTTGGCTACTTTCCTGCCTCCCAACCTGGCACCATAAATCTGGCTCCCCTACCATAGCAGGAATTTATTCTCCTGACAGTTATCAGGCCTCATTCCTTGTTTGACTTTATAAGGCTTCCCCTCTACCCCAGACACTACAAGCCCTGAGTGTGTAGATGAAGTATCTTGAAATACTCCTCCCCTGAACAATGGTGTATGGCCACACAAACCTTGCTCCAGAGACCCTGGCCACCTTGCCAGGGGAATAGGTATCCCTCCCCCCCAAACTGGACTAGTTTTCCAAAACTGTGTTCATTGCACAGGAAAACTAGTGCTCTAAGTGCCTACTAAAGAAACTGGAGAGAGCATATACTAGCAGCTGGACAGCACACATGAAAGCTCTAGAACAAAAAGAAGCAAATACACCCAAGAAGGGTACATGGCAGGAAATAATCATACTCAGGGCTGAAAACAACCAAGTAGAAACAAAGAGAACTATACAAAGAATCAACAAAACCAGGAGCTGGCTCTTTGAGAAAATCAACAACATAGATAAACCCTTAGCCAGACTAACCAGAGGGCACAGAGACAGTATCCAAATTAATAAAATCAGAACTGAGAAGAGAGACATAACAACAGAAACTGAGGAAATTCAAAACATCATCAGATCCTACTACAAAAATTGGAAAATCTGGGTGAAATGGACAATTTTACAGACAGATACCAAATTCCAAAGTTAAATCAAGATCAGATAAATCAACAAAACTATCCCATAACCCCTAAAGAAATAGAAGCAGTCATTAAAAGTCTCCCAAACAAAAACAAAAACAAACAAACAAAAACAAAAAACAAAACAAACAAAAAAAAACTTGAATACATGGGCACGGGGGGGGGGAGTTCCTAAACAGAACATAAAGTTGCAAAGTTTCTTTTGTAAGGCAAAGGACACTGTCAATAGCACAAAATTGTAACCAACAGATTGGGAAAAGATCTTTACCAATCCTATATCTAATAGAGGGCTAATATCCAGTCTATACAAAGAACTCAAGGAATTAGACTCCAGACGATCAAATAACCCTATTAAAAATGGGAGACAGAGCTAAACAAAAAATTCTCAACTGAGGAAACTGGAATGACTGAGAAGCACCTAAAGAAATGTTCAGCATCCTTAGTCATTAGGGAATGCAAGTCAAAACAACCCTGAGATTCCATCTCACATCAGTCAGAATGGCTAAGATCAAACACTCAGGTGACAGCAGATGCTCGCAAGGAAGTGGAGAAAAAGGAACACTCTTCCATTGTTGGTGGGATTGCAAGCTGGTACAACCACTCTGGAAATCAGTTTGGTGGTTCCTCAGAAATTTGGGCATAGTGTTACCTGGGGACCGAGCTATACCACTCCTGGGCATATACCCAAAAGGTGCTCCAACATATAACATGGACACATGATCCACTATGTTCATAGCAGCCTTATTTATAATATCCAGGAGCTGGAAAGAGCCCAGATGTCCTTCAACAGAGGAATGGATACAGAAACTGTGGTACATTTTCACAATAGAGTGCTACTCAGCTATTAAAAACAATGAATTCATGAAATTCCTAGGCAAATGGATGGAGCTAGAAAATATCATCCTGATTGAGGCAACCCAATCACAAAAGAACACATATGGTATGCAGTCACTGATAAGTGGATATTAGTCCAAAAGCTAGGAATACCCAAGATACAATTCACAGATCACATGAAGTTCAAGAAGAAGGAAGACCAAAGTGTAGGTGCTACAGTCCTTCTTAGAAGGGGGAACAAAATACTCATGGGAGCAAATACAGAGACAATGTATGGAGCAGAGATCGAAGAAAAGGCCATCCAGGACTGCCCCACCTGGGGATTCATCCCATATACAGTCACCAAACACAGACACTATTGTGGATGTCAAGAAGTGCATGCTGACAGGAGCCTAATATAGCTGTCTCCTGAGAGACTCTGCCAGAGCCTGAAAAATACAGAGGCAGATGCTTGCAGCCAACCATTGAACTGAACATGGGGTCCCCAATGGAGGAATTAGAGAAAGGACTGACGGAGCTGAAGGGGTTTGTAACCCCATAGGAAGAACAATCATATCAACCAACCAGAGCTCTCAGGGTCTAAACCATCAACCAAGGAGCACACATGGAGGGACCCATGGCTCCAGCTACATATGTAGCAGAGGATGGCCTTGTCGGGCATCAATGGGAAAAGAGACCCTTGGTCCTGTGAAGGCTTGATGCCCCAGTGTAGGGGAATGAGAATGTGGGGAGATGGGAGTGGGTGGGTGGGGGCACACCCTCATAGAAACAGGAGGAGGGGGAACGGGGTAGGGGGCTTCTGGGGGGATTAGGAAAGGGGATAACATTTGAAATGTAAATAAATAAAATATCCAATAAAAAATTTTAAAAAATAAAAATAATAATTTAATGATAAAATTGCATATATTTATAATTACAATGTGATGTTTTAATATATGTATACACTGTGGAAAGGCAAAACCAAGTTGACTGCAATGCATTTTTATTTGCCTTCTGGGGTGAGAATATTTAAAAACTAGTCTTAGCAGTTTCTAGTCTTACCATGCCTGGCTTTATAGATAGCCCCATTATGCCAGCTGGGAGCTCTGCCACTCAGCAGCAGCCCCAACTTGTCAATGAATCTTTGCTAACTGCAGCTATCACACTATCCAACAGGTTGTCTAGCTGAAAATTTACATCCTTTAACATCACCCTACTCCTCCACTCTCCTCCACCATTCTTTACCATGTTTTAGATTCTAAATCTAAATGAGATCATGTGGTATTTGTCTTTCCTCCCTGTCTTATTTAACTTGGTATAATGTCCTCTAGATTCATTTGCAGTGTCACAAATCCTTCTGTAATGGTTTCAAAGAGAATGTCCGCCGTAAGTTCATGTATTTGAATAGGTGGTCCCTAGTTGTTGGCACTGCGTGCAGAGGATTAGGAGGAATGGCCTTGTTAGAGGAAATGTGTCACTGGAGGTGGGCTTTGAACCTTCTCCAGTTGCTCCCTTTGCTTTGTGCTTGCAGTTCAGAAGATGTGACCTCAGCGTGATGCTCCAACTGTGATGGCTGTCTGCCTCATGTCTCCCTGCAGGAATGGTGATGGATTCATACTCTTCTGGAACCATAAACCCAAACACTTCCTTCTATGACTTGACCTGATCATGGTATTTTTTTCACGGTAATAGAAAAGTAACTCAAGCTCTTTCTTTTTCAGGTTATTATCCCATTGTGTATATATACCATACTATTTAATCCAGTCATCTCTTGATGAATACATAGAGTGAATCCAGTCTATTGGCTATTGTGAACAGTGTTGCAATAAGTGTGGTCTCTCCTGGACACACTGTTTCATCTCCTTTGACATATACCTAGAAGTAGGATTGCTAGATCTTGAAGTAGTTCTGGTTTAAAATCGTTGAGGACCCTCCACACTGCTTTCATTTGGTTGAACTAATTTACATTACTTGAGGCTACCAATAAAGTGTTATTTTCTTGATTACCTTTTAAAATGGTCTTTATTTGTGTATAGGAATGTTATTAATATTATGAATGGACTTTATATCCTACAAATCTGTTGGATTTGCTTACTAATTGTAGCAGGTTTTGGTAGAGTCTTCAGGATTTTATGTATAAGGAGTCGTGTAGGCAGAGACAATTGAAGAGAGATGGACATTGAAGAAGTCCTTAAAGGATATGAAATTGGAAATAAATACAGATATTTTGTGATATATAGGGGTAGAAAAATAAATGATTGACAGAAAATAGGTAGGGAGATAGTGGAAAGAACTTGAGAAGTAAATAATTACATAATGAGAACTTTATAGAGATAGAAAATGACCAGAAATAACTGTGGTGGTTTGAATATGCTTGGCCCAGGGAGTGACCTATTAGGAGGTGTGGCCCGGTTGGAGTAGGTGTGACCTTGTTGGAGGCTTTAAGACCCTCATCCTAGCTGACTGGAAGCCAGTCTTCTCCTAGCAGCCTTCAGATGAAGATAAAGAACTCTCAGCTCCTCCTGCACCATTCCTGCCTGGATGTTGCCACGTTCCCACCTTGATGATAATGCACTAACCCTCTGAACCTATAAGTCAGTCCCAATTAAGTTTTGTCCTTATAAGAGTTGCCTTGGTCATGGCATCTCTTCATAGCAGTAAAACCCTGACTAAGACAATAACCAATGAAATTATATAATTGATAGATCAAATAATACAGATCTATAATGAGCTCAGAACAAAATAAAAATAGATACTGAGTAGGAAAAAAAGCATAAAGTATGTATTAAGTCATTTCCAGCCTTGGGTGGGAGAGGATGTCATTCTAGTCCTGTCCTCCTTCCTGCCGACACCTTACCCGTGCTCCTCAGCTCTTATCTCTAGCTGATGTGCAGACTGTGGTTTCTTCTTCCTCAGGTAGGAACTTCCTGCTCATTGTCTTTAACAGTGTGTCAGTCTGTCTCATCCTGTCTGGCTTGCTAGCTGCTTCATGTATGCAGTTCTCCTCTATATTCTGAAAGGCAGAGTCCACAGGGAAGGTGGGTTTCCCACTCTGCCCTTAGCTCCCATCTCTACTGAGCTAAGAGTTTTGCTGAAGACTTGTGCCATGTCAGTTGAATTAGCAAGAGCACTGTCACCATCCTGTAGGATATCACTAGTCACCCCTAGAAGGAGCATTGCGAAACGTGTAACTTAGAGGGAACTTGACATCTTGCCTTGATACAAATGGAACAACATATTTAGGACTCAATCATACATCTCCCCCAGGCCCATGCTTCTTAAGGATTTAGACCCTTATGACTACATTGTTCTATAAATGGACTTTCCTGCATGGCGATGAACTCTCGGGGGCAAAGACTATGTGGACCCAGTTGTAAAAGTGTTATAAAATGAGCAGGTGTTGCTATTTGGTACACATCACTTTCAACTATCTGAAAATCTCTATCATCACATGGTTGATGTGCCAGTTTCTAAGGACTAAAACTGTGTGGGAGGGAGAAGAGTAGATTTGGGTATAAGAAAAGCGACACAGAATTTCCATTACACAGATCCTGATTATAGGACAAGGGCCCTGTTCAGATCCAGAGAAAGTTCTGGTCATCTCTGCCAGATGAAACTCCCCCAGAATGATCTAAACCAGTTCTTTCCCTCCTAGACAAGAGGAAGGAAAAGTCCCATTCAGAACCACAGGGAAACAAGGCTTCCGTACTGATTATATACAATTTACAGCAGTGTTTCATTTGGTGTCCAGGAGCCTGTAATAGCTGGAATTACCCTTGTTCCTCTTCCCCTTTGCAGGGCCAGAGCTGAGGAATGCTCTGTGGTTATGTGTCAGGGGATGACATCCTCATGCCAGACTTGCTTGGCTCTGGCATTGTGTTGTAATCCTGTGTGTGTGTGTGTGTGTGTGTGTGTGTGTGTGTGTGTGTGTGTGTGTGTGTTCAGTATCAAAATGTTCTCTTTCCACTGCTTTTCAGTTCATAAGGAGTAAATTTAATATTTTATCATATTACTTTTTCTTTGGTGAGAAGTGAAGGAGAGAAAAGGGGGAGAAAAGGAAAATAGAAAGTTATGTCCTCCTACTGACATAATATCCTATGCAGATAGGAGGTGCATATATGATGGAAACAAGAAAATGGAAGTGAGTCAGGCCGTGGTGGGCTGGTGGTTAAGAGAGGCCAGGAAATTCAAAGCTGGTGTGACAGCTTCTCCAGATGATGAAGGTGAATGTCGCTGTATGGGGACATTTCAGCCTGGCCACTCCTAGGAATTTTGTAGGTGTCCTGGGTGGAGTAGCACACAGTATAAACTACTATAAACCTTAATCTGGGGGTATACACTATTTTTGTAGAGGATCAAGTAGAAAATAATTTATATTTCATAAGCCATATGTTTTTTTTATTATGGTGATTCAACTCTGCCATCATACACCAAAGGCAGAAAAAAAAACTCCATAAACTAGAGATGGCTATGTCCCAGTGAAACGTCATTGATTAAAACAGGCAAGCAGGAAGATTTGGCTGGCGGGCCATATTTTCTCTAAATCCTGCTTCTAGAGTCATACTATTAGGATCTATTCTGAAAAGTCTTGAAAGTTTTAGAATAAGTTCATAATCATAAAAGACAGGGAAGAAAGGGAACAATGGGTAGAGATGGAGTCAGACAACCGCTGTTCTGAGAAAAGAAAAACGTGAGGTGTTTGGGCCCATAGCCATCATAGACAGGGGTAGACATTTTAATTTGTGGGCAAATTTAGGGACTTCCCTAAATTTAGAAATGTGGATATATGTAGGAAAAACAATTCTGATCATGAGCTGAGGAGTAAAATTGGAATCCTAACATAAAATAATTTGACACTTCTAGTCGTTCTTTCCATGTAGTGAATTAACCCCAAACCTCATGACTTAAATTCTATTGTTAGATTATTAAATATCTATTGTTTCTACTGGTTTTGAGGGTCAGAGATTAAAGAAGAGTGTTGCCATGTGGTGCGGCTCATGGATTCTCACGCAGAACGGTTCTAGGTCAGCCACACTACAATGGTGCCTGCCCCCTAAGGCTTCATAGAGCCTAGATGCTCTGTTCCACACTGGACAGCCAGAGCTATGGAGCAGATGCCTCAGGACCTCTCCATGTGAGCCTTTCCATGATGCTTGGGTGTCCTTACAACATGATACTCACTCACCCCGCCCCCCAGAGAAGCTATGGAAGACAGAAGCTGAAATGCCCTCCATGAACTGCCCTGAGAAGCCATGTCATCGTCTTTACCAGGCTCTATTCACCACCAAACCCAGCCCTCATTCTGCACAGAGGATAGACTGAGGATAGACTGATCACAGGATAACTACAAAGTGCTCATGATCACCAGGGAGAATCTTAAAGTTGGCTTATACCATCAAAACAAGTGGAGGTAAAAACTGTAACTCGGGCTTCACCAGTCCTAATACATCCCCTCCCTCTTTCTGTGCAATGTGAGGTAACAATTTTCCAGTTCTATGATTAAACACAGCCATCTTTGGAAAGGGTGTTGGTGCAGTATTGTGCCTGCCACACTCATATACTATCCCAACATCACTTACTGAATGCCTTGGGATCATTGTTGAAACCAGGTGTCTATACTTGAGTATGTCTATTTCTATATCATATCTAGCTTCATTCATTCATTCATTTCTATACCTGCCTTTACAATATTGTGTGTGTGTGTGTGTGTGTGTGTGGGTACCCACACACACCCACACACCCACCCACACACACACACACACACACCCACACACACACACACAC
>NC_034591.1:142079599-142128541 GCF_900095145.1 Mus pahari
CACACACACACACACACACACACACACACACACACACACACACACGTGGATGTGTGCGCATGCGCACATAGGATGCCCGTAGAGACCAGCAGAGGGCAATGGATCCCCGGCAGTGACAAGCTGGCCCTGTGTGTGCTGGGAACTAAACTCTAGTCCTCTGCTAAAGCAGCAGGCACCCTTAACTGCTGAGCCATTTCTCTAGTCCCCTGTTTGTAATTTTTATGCCGATACCTCAGTCTCTTCATTTCTGTGGCAAGTAGAAGTCTTGAACTGAGACTTCAAATTTTCAATTTTGTTCTCTTTCAAAGTTGGCTTGGCTATTTTTAGATTTCTCCATTTTTAATAGTTTATTGTCTATGTTTTTAAAAATAGGTTTTTTTTGTTTGGTTGGTTTTTTTAATGGTTTTAGAGCTTTGTTGTAGAAAGGCAGGGAGAAAGGAGAGAAGGTAGAAAGGGAGAGGCCGGCCATGGCCGCGTGGAGAGAGGGGGAAAGGGAGAAAGAAAAGGAGGGCTAGAGAGTAAGAGAGGTGAGGGCTAAAGAGCTAAAAAATAGTTTTAATCAAGCTAATTTTTATGGCACAGGGTTTTCTTTTTTCAGTGTAAAATTTAGAGGTTTAGTGAATCCATAATTATGCAACAATCCCATAATTCAATTTTAGTGCTTTTACAATTATGATGGTGATGATGATGTGTGCGTATATTATTATTATATTATATATATATATATATATAATATGATGATGATGATGATGATGATGATGTGCGTATATGATGCATGTATATGATGCATGTGTGTGGGCCTGCATTCAGTGACATTGAGGTCAGGAGACAACTATACAGAGTGGGTTCCCTCCTTCTGCCTTTGTATGGATTCCAGGGAGCACACTTGTGTGCACTTTCCCCACAGCCATGTTACCTTCCTTACAACTCAATTTTCAAATCATTTTTATCCTCCAAAGACGTTCCATGTCCCCGTGTAGGAGCTGCCCTTCCTCACATCCTTGTCTCTGGCACTAATCTACTTTCCATCGTTACAGTCCCCGTTAAGGATATTCCATGTAAACAGAATTATGCAATTGTTGATGGTGATTTTTTTTCTTGAGAGGGGGCCTAGCTTCTTCTAACTGGTATGTTTCTGAGATGTTTCCTCCATTCCATGTCCATCAGTATTTCATAATAGTTATTGCGAAAGGTCACAATCTCAGCATGTGCCGTGTCCACTCTTCTATTGCAAGTTCATTTACATATTGATAGTTATTTTGTCTCCACTCTGGGCCTATTATGAGTTACCACTAATTATACAATAATATAAGTCCATTAATGAGCAAGCCCTGTGTGGGCATATATTTCACTTCTAACTGGTAAATATAGGAGTGGAATAAATGGCTTAACTTTTAAGGACCCACTAAAGATTTTAAAGTATTTTTCAAGACTGCATAACTTTATATTCCCACCAGCATACAGTTCTAAGGTTTTTCATAAATTCCCAAACCTTATAATATCTGTCTTCCTATGGAGCTGTCCCAGTGGATGGGCGTGGGTATCTAACTGTGGTTTTAATCTGTATTTCTCTAATAACCAATGAGACCAAACATCTTTCCATTCCCTTATTTGGCATTTACATATCTTCTTTCATGTGAGTCTTTATGTTCCTGTCACTTGGGTAAATAAATATGCAGACAATATATCAATCAACACTAAACATCACAGTAGGACACAAAATCTGTGCATGATTTATAATTGGGCTGCTTTTTATGAATTGTGGGCGTTCCTTACTCTGGTTAAGCAATCTTTATCAAGTACATGTTTTGTAAGCAGTGTTTCCTAGTCTTTAGTGGTAAAGAAATAGACTGGCAGGAGGATACTGAAATAGGATCTCTTTTTGTAGCCCAGGCTGGCCTTAGATTAAACCCAAGCTCCTCCTGCCTCAGTTTGCCCAACGATGATATAACAAGTGTGTCCCACTGTGGCCCACATCTTTTACTTTACTAACAATACCCTCTGAAACACAAAAGCCTTGCTTGTGATAAAGTCTAATTCATCAAATGTTTATGCCTGGTAATAGATAGGGGTTAAAACCATATTTTTAGATGTGGCAACTGTCTCAGAACCACTTTTTGTAAAGGGCCACTCTTTCTCTGCTGAAGTTAAGTGATGGGTTTGTCTAGGGTACATTGATGCAGCTGATGAACACCTCACTGGCACATCATTCCTGGAAGCCTAGACATGGTGTGTGTTGGGCTTCCTTCCTGTGTGTACTGTGGCCTTCAACAGATAGAAATGAGATCTATCTGCCCTCGCATTACTGTGCATAACAGTTTCTCTGCCCCATAGATCTGATCTGGTCTCTGTTTAGTCATGCATTCCCCCTGCTTCTCTACAAACTACTGATTTATGACATCATCACAGTTTTGTCTTTTCTGAGATGCCATGTCATTGGAATAGCACAGGGTATGGCTCTGAATAGTCATATTCTTGCAGAGTGGTATTCTTTCGCATCTCTCCCATGTATTTCTACAGCCAGATGCCCACTTCTTCTCAGTGAACAATTCATTGCTCAGAAGTGACATGATTCAATTGCTCAGAAGTGACATGATTTATATCTGTACACTTTCTAAAGGGCATGTTGCCCACTTTTAAGCCTTGAGATTTTTTGATAAAGGTTCAATAAGTGTCCACTCTGAGCTTTTGCACAGACATGTTTTCAATTAAGTTGGGTTCATTGCTGGATCTTATGTGTTTCCACCAGCAATGACAAGACTCCCGGTGGCTCCACATCTTTACCAGTGTTCAGCATTGTCAGTTATGTGGGTTCCCATTGTCTAATGCACTAATACATTGTTTGAGGGAATTGTACACTGACACATGTAACACTGATTCATTTGTGAACATAAGTATCTCTCTGGTTCCTCTCTGACATATTTCATTAGAGTTTATAAACTTCCTCACATAGGTCTTCTGAGTGAGCTGTCATATGTATATATAAATGTTTCACATGGAAGAGTGATGATGTAAATGATAATGTAACTCTGACTTCAAACTCATCCTGCTCATAGGCAGCAGCATATAGAGAAGTGGTACAGAGTCAGGGATCGGCTCAGTAGGGATTGGCTCAGAAGGGCTTCTGGTGAAGCCGGATGACCAGGGATCTACCTCTGGAAGCCACACAAAGGTGAGAGGTGAGAATTGACTCCACAAAGTTGTCTTCTGGTCTTCATATGTGCCTGTGACTGTCACTCACACACACACACACACACACACACACACACACACACACACACCATTCATTTATACATACATTTATAAATACATATGCACACAATGATGTTAGTAATAATAAAAAAGTAGGCTTTTGTTCATTAATCTGCATCTTTCATTGTTACAATGTTTTATTGATGCCAAGAAATTTTTTCAATTATTTTGAATTTTTCTCATTAGCAACAACACTATCTAGAAGCAGTAGTTTTATTTTTTCCCTTCCTTGTTTATTTTTATTTATTTCCTTTTTCTCACTGCTCTGTCTAGGACATCTAAGACAGAGTGGAATTATCACTGCCCCGTTTTGTAAGGTTTTTCTTTTCTTTTTTTCTTTTGAGACAAGGTCTCACTTGTAGCCCTGACTGTCCTGGGACTCATTGTGGACTCTTTGTTCTCCAACTGGCAGAGATCCTCCTGCTTCTGCCTCCCACATGCTGAGATTAAAGACATGCATGCAACAACAAGCATGAATTTGGTTTTTATTATTAAAAATGTTTACATCTATGTTTATAAACAATACTGGTCCATTTTTGTCTTGTCGATATTTGGCCCTGCTACCAGGGTAGTTCTGGGTTCATAAAATATTCTTTCTCTTTTTATTTAATAAAACTGTCAAATACATTCTTTAAAGACTGGTGGAAGCCAGATGAGATGGTACACACCTTTGATCCCAACATTCCTGAGGCAGAGTTAGGCAGAGCTCTATGGATTTGAGGCCTCCTCATCTATACAGTAAGTTCCAGGCTAGTCCGAACTACATTGTGACACCCTGCCTCAAAATATTTTTAAAAAGAGCAATAAAGTCTAGCAGACTTTGGGTGTGGCTCTGTCCGGCCTGGGTGTGGTTCTCCGGTTTGAAGGCTTTTGATTTCTATTCCTTGCTTCTTGTGGCTCAGTTTACTCTTGTTTATATCCCCCTTTCTTAACCATTGCTGTGTCTCACCGGTATCTGCTGAGATGTCAAGTTTTTCATTTGTCATTTGTTGATCTGGAGCTTCGCACTTTGTCATTTGGGTGAACATTATTGATCCAGTTTATTTTTCAAAGAACCGTCTTACTGGTTTTTGTTTTGTTTTTAGTCTCCTTTTCATTAATTTCTTCTCTGGTCTTTATTATTTCTTTCTGTCTGGTGCTTTGGTGTGAGTTTGTTCTGACTTTTCTAAGACCTTTTCTAAGACATACCTTAACTTATGTACATGAAGTCTCTGATTTTTGGCATAAGTACTTGCAGCTCTAAGGGTTCCTCTCAGGACCACCATCCCTGTATCCTGAAGGATCTCATAAGTCACACTATCCTTTTAATCTGTGAGTATTAATCAAATAATTTATTATGCACATTTCATACTTGGTTTCTTCAGTGACCCTCTGATCATTCAAGGGTGCAGTGTTCAATCTTAAAGTATCCGTATTATTTCTGTGATTTCTCTTAGTATTGGAATATAGTTCCCCTGGTTCGTTTCTTCTGTAGTGGAGGTATGGTATATGTTCCTGTGTGCACAGAGGCTAGAGTTCCCTATTGACTAGCTTCCTCTGTCACTCGCCACACTGTTTTGGAGGCAGGCTCTCTCACTGAGCCAGTTCATCAGTTCAGCAAGACTATCAGAGAGATCTTCTTGCCTCCACGGCCCTAACTCTAAGTATCAGGATCACGCACTGCAATTATCCTTTATAGATGCTGTAAGTCAGACTCAGGGCCTCATGCTTGTGCAGCAAGCACTGTACTGACTGAGCCATCTGCACAACCCTTGTCTTAGAGTTTATCCTATTATGATCTGATGGGACACAAGAAGTTGTTTCAGCTACTTTTATTTATTAACATTTAATGTACAAGCTAAAATGTGATCTATTTTTGAAAAAGTTTCATGTCCCTCGAAGAAGAATGGGTACTCTGCAGCTATTAAAGGGAGTATTCTATTCTATAGATACCTGTTAACTTCATCCAATCTGTGATGATATTTAATTCTGATGTTTCTTTGCTGACCTTTAGTCTGGATGACCTGTCCATTGATAAAAGTAGGGTATTGGTACCACCTGCCATCATCGTATCTGTTCTTCTGAATTTATTAGTGTTTATTTAATATACAACACACACACACACACACACACACACACACACACACACACTTACTGTATATTCTCAGTGGAGTATTTCTTACATTAACATGTGGTAGTCTTTTTTTTCTGTTTTGCAGTTCAGAATATTCTTTTTTCTATTTTTCTTTTATTAAAATAGATTTCTTCATACAATATATTCTGCTTCTGGTTTCTCCTCCCTCAACTTCACCAAGATCCTCCGCATCTCCCCACCCCCGTGCTAATCCACGCCACCATAGGGCTGCTTCGGTGGTGGCCTCTTTTTTTATCTCATTTGACTAATGTTAATTTGAAGTCTACTCTAGCAGATAGTGGTAGAGCTAAATAACATAGATGCAGAATTTTTTAAAAATCACAATAATAACCGTGCTTAAAGAGTTCCAGGAATTCAAAGAGGTCACAGATAAATATCTGAATGAACTTAGGGAGGACAGGCATAAACTGATTGAAATCTAAGAAAACAGCTGAAAAATGTGCTGAAGATAATGAATTTCAGTAGAGATAAAACATACCAAAGAAAATGTGGACTGCAATGAAAATTTCAGTAAGTATATTGAAAACACTCAGAGGAAAACCTCATCAACAGAATGTAAAAGGTATATAAAGAACAGAATTCAATATCGGAATACAAAGTAAAATAATTAGATCATTCAAAGAAAATAATTTTTTTTAAAAAAGCAACCTAAAAGCCAGACTATGCAGTGTGTAGGAGATATCACAAAGGACCAAACTTTCAAATTACATATTGTCCGAGAAAGTGAAGAATTCTGAGACAGTGATGTAGAAAATATCTTCAATAAAGTCATAGAAGAAAACTCTCCAAATCTAGGGAAAGAGGTGCACTTCTAGTAATAAGAAGCACACAGAATGATAACTAGAGGGGAACTGGAAATAAACTCTCTCTGTACCTCACTATAGTTAAACCAGTCACCGTACAGAGCAAAGAACATGCATCAAAGTTGCATGAGGAAAGGTACACGCCATGTGTAAATCCAGACACATCGGAACAACAGATTTACCAGTGAAAACTATAAAAAGCCAGAAGAGCTTGGAGCCATGTGCTTCAAGCACTAAAAGATGCCACACCAGATGACCACCTGGCAAAACTAATCTGTATTAGTTACTTCTCTGTTTCTGTGGTGAAATGCCATGGCATTTGGGGACCACAGTTCCAGAGGGGGAAGAGTCTATCAGGGTAGGCCTGCACAGCAGCATAGAGCAGGCACAATGGCAGGGGCAGGAAGTAAAGAGATCACACTTTAACTGCAAGCATGAAGCAGAGAGAGGAAGCTGGAAGTGCTATGAGGCTTTAAACTCTCAGAGTCTGTCCCCAGTGATGCACATCCTCCATGAAGGCTGCTCCTCCTCATACCCTCTCCAAACAGTTGCCACCAACTAGGGACCTAGTGTAGTGCCTGAGCCTACAGGATCATTTCTCAATCCCACCACTACACTGCTTATCATAAATGAAGGGAAAAGAAAAATGTTTCATTGTGAAAACAGGCTAAGAGAATATACAATTAAAAAAAATTGGGCAAAATAATACCATAGACCAAATGGCTCTAACACATAACTTACAGAACCATCAATTCAAACACCCCAGGACACATTCTTCTCAGCCACCCATAAGCTTCTCCAGAATATATCACATATTATGACACAGAGCATATCTGAAGGGCCATTGAAATAACTCCACGTAGTCTATCTGACCACACCCAAGGAAAGCTTGAAGTTGACAGCAGAAGAAATTCCAGAAGATACCCAAAGCCATGGAGATTAAATAACACACTCTTGAATGTTTGGTGAGCCACTGAAAAAGAAATCATGAATGAAATGAAAAACAGCTCAGAATTAAGTGAAATCAAGACCATAACGTACCAAAACCTCTGGGATACAATGAAAGCAGTCAAAAAGGGAAGTGTATATGTGTCTATATTAAAAACAAACATCCCATATACCTATGGACCCTTGATTTTTGACAAAGAAACCAAAATTGTACACTGGAAAATAGAAACCACATTCAATAAATAGTGCTGATCTAACTGGCTGTCTGCATAATAAGGAATGCAAATAGATTCATATGTATCACCCTGCACAAACCTCAAATCTAAATGGATCAAAGACCTCAACATAAAACCAGATACACTAAACCTGATAGAAGAGAAAGTGGGGAATAGGCTTGAAAACACTGGAACGGGAGATAATTTCCTGAATAGAACAATGGCTCGGGCACTAAGATCAACAATTAATAAATGGAACCTCATGAAACTGAAAAGCTTCTGTAAGGCAAAGGACACCATCAAATGGACAAAATGGCATCCTACAGAATGGGAAAAGATCTTTACCAATTCCACATCCAACAGAGGGCTGATATCCAAAATATATAAAGAACTCAGAAAACTAAATGTCTTCTAACCAACTAATCCAGTTAAAAAATGGGGTACAGATCTAAACAGAAAGTTCTCAACCGAGGAATCCCTAATGACTAAGAAGCACTTATAAAGAAAAGAAGGGGACCAAAATAATCATGGGAGGAAACTGGGTGAGAGAAGGGAGGGGAAAAGGAGGGGCAGGATCAAGTATGGGGAGAAACAGAAAGGATGCCCAGAGGGCCAGGAGAATGAATTGAAATATGCAGCCATGGGGGTTAGGGAGCAGGGGAAACCTCTAGAAGTCTCAGAGACCTGGGATGTAAGAGATTACCAGGACTCAATGGGGATGACATTAGTTGAAATGCCCAACAGTGGGGAGATGGAACCAGAAGAGACCACCTCCAGTAGATAGGCATGGCCCCCAGTTGAGGCAGGAAACTACCCACCCATCTTCAGAATTTTTAATCCAGAATCATTCCTGTCTAAAGGAAATGCAGAGACAAAAATGGAAGAGACAGAAAGAAAGTGGCCAGTCCAACTTGGGATCTATCCCGTGTGCACACACCAAATCCTGACACGATTACTGAGGTCGTATTGAACATGCAGACAGGAACCTGACATGACTGTCCTCTGATGGGCTCTACCAGGAACTGACTGAGAAAGATACAGATACTTACAGCCAACCACTGGATTGAGGTCAGAGATCCCTATGGAAGAGTGAGAGGAAAGACTGAAGGAGCTGAGGGGATTGCAACCTCATAGGAAGTACAACAGTGTTGACTAACCCTGATCTCTCAGAGCTCCCAGAGACTAATCCAAAAACCAAGAAGCATACATGGGCTGTTGCTGGCCCCAGGCACATGTGTAGCAGAAGACTGCTTTGTATGACTTCAGTGGGAGAGGATGTGCTTAATCCTGTGGAAACTCGATGCCTCCGATGCCTCCGAGAAGAGGGATGCTGGTTGGGGGTGAGGTGGGGGTGAGTGGGCAGATAAGGAGCACCCTCTCAGGGGATGAAGGGGGGAAGAACTCAGGGAGGTGGGGTAGAGAAGAGGGGGCAACTTTTGGAATATAAATAAATAAAATAAAATAATGTAATGTAATGATGATGATAAGAAGAAGAAGAAATGTTCAACATCCTTAGCCAGCAGAAAAATGCAAATGAAAGTGAGTCTGAGATTCTGTCTTACACCCATCAGGATGGGTAAGATCAAGAACTCAAGCAACAGCTCATTCTGGTGAAGATGTGGAGCAAGGGGAACACTCCTCCATTGCTGGTGTAGATGCAAATTTGTATAGTTACTTTAGAAATCAATTTGGTGGTTTCTCAGAAGATTGGGAATAGTTCTACCTCAAGATCCAGCTATACCACTCCTGGGCATATACTCAAAGGATATGCCACCATACCACAAGGACACTTGCTCAACTGTGTTAATAGCAGTTTTATTTGTAACAGCAAGAAACTGAAAACAACCTAGGTGACCCTCAATCAAAGAATGAATAAATAAAACGTATGTTTACACAATGGAGTATTACTCAGCTATTAAAAAAGCAATGATATCATAAAATTTACAAGCAAATAAATGGAACTAGAAAAGATCATCCTGAGTGAGGTAACCATGACCCAGAAAGACAAATATGCTATGTACTCACTGTAAGTGGATACTAGCCGTGAAGTAAAGAATAACGATACTACTATCTGCAGACCCAAAGAAGTTAAGTAGCAAGAAGGACCTAAGGGAAGAGCCTTGAATTGGGTAGTATAGTTCAATTTCCACTGAGAAGGGGGAATAGAGTATACATCATGGGTGGACAAGTATCAGGGGAGGACTGGAGGGGGAAGGGGTGGGGATAGGAGCAGGAGGGATCAGGTTGGGGAGGTTGGAGGCTGAGGGTACTGGAAGAGACAATTGGAATGGGCGGGTTATCTCTGGGATGATCTGAAAATCTAGGGTGATGGAAACTCCCAGGAATCTATGAGGGTGAGCCTAGCTAAAACCCTTAGCAATGGGAGATATGGAGCCTGAACTGGCCATCTCCTGTAACTAGGCCAAACTTCCAATGGAGGGAACAGAACACCAACCTAGGAACCAAAACTTTGACCTACAATTCGTCTGTTTATAAGATATGAAGGGGTAAAGATGGATCAGAAATTGAGGGAATGGTCAAGTGGTAACTGGTCCAGCTTAAGACCCATGCCACGAGAGGGAACCCTGTTAAAGATCATCTGCTATACTTGCGGACAGGAGCTATCACAACCATCATCAGAGAGACTTCACCCAGCAACTGATGGAAACAGATGCAGAGACCCACAGCCAAACATTAGGCAGAGGTTGGAAAATCCTGCAGAAGAGAGGGAGGATTATAGATCAAGGACACCTCAAGAAAACCTACTGAATTGACTAACCTGGGTTTATAGGGGCTCACAGAGACTGAACCGCAACCAGAGAGCATCCATGGGGCTGAGTAGGCCATCTGCACATATGTAACAGTTGTCTAGCTTGGTCTTCACGTGGGACCCCTAAAGCAGGAGCAGGGATTGTGTACAACTCTGTTGCCTGCCTTTGGGAAACTTTCCTCTAACTGCTCTGCCTTGTATAGCCTCAATAAGAAAAGATGTGCACAGTCTTACTGCAACTTGATATGCCAAGGATGGTCACTATTCATGAGAGGCCCCCCATTCTTCTGAAGAGAAAGAGAAGAGGAATGGAAGGGGTGGCAGAGGGCAGGGAGGAGAGGAAGGAGGGGAAACTGAGGTCAGGATGTAAAACAAACAAACAAACAAGCAAACAAACAAACAGAAAGAGGACTGGGGAGATGCCTCAGGGGTTAAGAGCTCTGACTGCTCTTCAGAGAACCTGGGTTCAGCTCCCAACACCCACATAGTGGCTCACAAACATCTGTAACTCCAGTTCTAAGGCATCCAGTGACCCTCTGCAGACCTACACAGGAACTTCACATGTGCGGTGTGTACTTATATACAGGCAAAATATTCATACCCATAAAATAAAAACAAAAAAAGTCAGAAAGACCTCAAAAATTTCTTTTGGAAACTCAAAAGAGTATGGAAAACAAAACAAAATGAAAACCAAAAGCAGTTGACTGGAAGAAATAATTTAAAACCAGGGCAGAAATTAATGAAATGGAAACAACACTTAAACGTACAAAGCATCAGTGAGCCAGAGAGTTAGGTTTTTGAACCTCTTAAGTCAGATATAAATGGAGACATTGTAACACATATCAAAGAAATGTAGAAAATTATAAGAGAATTATAAAAGCATAATTTTTAAAAACCTATATTGCACTAAGTTTGAAAGATTACACTAAATGGTTGGGTTTCTAGATACACATGATCAACCAAAGTTAAACCTAGATAACATAAATAATTTAAACAGATCCATAACAAGCAGTGACATTAAAGAAATAACAGCAACAACAAACTATACCCCTCAGACACATAGAGGAAAAGTCACATGGATTCATAACAGAATTCTGCCTTTAAAGAAAATCTTCAATCAATGCTCCTCAAACTATTTTACAAAATAGAAATAGAGGGGACACTTCCAAGTTCATCTATGAAGCCAATAATGGAATATGTAGGCTGTAGGTAGTTTTATTTATAGATTTTTTTTTAGAAAGAAATTCTCATAAGTCTCTCTGTAGTGCCTCCTTCTGTTTTTACCACCACAAACAATGCATGGGAGTCCCTCTTCCCCACAGTGCCACCGCCACTGCTTTCTCTCTTCCCTTCTTTCTCTCCTCTTTCTCTCTTTCTCTTTCTTTCTCTCTCTCTCTCTCTCTCTCTCTCTCTCTCTCTCTCTCTCTCTCTTTCTTACAATTTTTATCTTAGCTATTCTAACTGGAGTAATATCAAATTTCAAAAGCAACTCTATTTTTTTCCTGATAGCAAATAATTCTGAACACAGTCTAACAGCTCGGTTGTACCACTCCTGGGCATATACCCAAAGAGCTTTCATCCCACATCTGAGATTCTTGCTCAGTCATGTTTATTGTTACTCTATTCCCAATAGATAGGAAATAAGTTTAAAATCCATCAAATGTTAAAGATTAGAAAAAAAAAACCATGGCAACTATACACAATGGAATTTTATTCTACTGTGAGGAAAAATAGAAACTATGAAATGTACAGGTAAATGGATGAAACTGGGTGAAGTCACCCAGACATAAAAATTAAATGCCATAGGTTCTCCTTCATATGAGGATTCTAGCTCTTAATCTCTAATTCTGTGTGTTCAAATTAGAGTCCCTAGAAAGAGGCCACTGGGGGTGGGGAGGACCCCAAGGAGGATAGTCAGGAACGGTGTTATGATAGTTTGAATAAGTATGGCCCCCATGTGTGTTTGAATGCTTGGTCACAGGAAGTGGCACTATTCAGAGGTGTGGTCTTGTTGGAGAAAGTGTGTCACTGCAGAGGCGGGCTTTGAGGTCTCATATATACTCAAGTTATACCTTTGCTGTCTGCTAATCAAGACGTAGAAGTCTTAGCTCCTTCTCCAGCCCATCTGCTTGTAGGCTGCCATGCTTCCTGCCATGATGATAATGGACTGAACCTCTGAAGCTGTGAAGCAGCCCCAATTATGTTTTCTAAGAGTTGCCACAGTTATGTTGTCTCTCTACAGCAGTAAAACCCTAAGACAGAAGTTGGTGCCGGGGACTTGGCTTTCGCTTTGATAGGCCTGACCATTCTTTTGTTTGGAGGAATCTGGTTTGGGGGATTTTGGATAGAAAAATAGTGGAATGCTTTAAGTGGGGCTTAACAGGCCATCCTAGTAGGAACATGGAAGACAATGGTACAGAGGGTGATTTCAACTGTGGGAATTTGCATTTTTTTGTTTGTTTGTTTTTGCACTTGTCCAGAGAGTCTGCCCTATGCTAGGGTGAAGAGCTATAGATGAATTGTGTTGGCAAAGGAAATCTCAAAACGGCCTAGTTAATGTAGACTCTGTTCTGTGGTTTACTCTTATGAAGAACATTTTGATGAAACAGAACAAGCTGACCAAGGGAAAAATACAAAATGTATGGTTCAAGGATTAGAAGGGTACCAGGAAATGGTATGGAGCTAAATTCTGTATTCAAGTAGATAAACAGGTTAACTATATTAAATGGAATTAAGGGAGTGGTAACCTTGAGGTAAGATCCCATGCAGACAAGCTTCCATGTTATAAAAAGGAATTAAAGAAAAGCTTAGAGCCGGGCATGGTGGCACATGCCTTTAATCCCAGCACTCGGGAGGCAGAGGTAGGCGGATTTCTGAGTTCAAGGCCAGCGTGGTCTACAAAGTGAGTTCCAGGACAGCCAGGGCTACACAGAGAAACCCTGTCTCAAAAAACCAAAAAAAGAAAAAAAGAAAAAGAAAAGAAAAGAAAAGAAAAGAAAAGAAAAGAAAAGAAAAGAAAAGAAAAGAAAAGAAAAGAAAAGAAAAACTTAGGTTCAGG
The DNA here is from genome assembly GCF_900095145.1 of Mus pahari. Taxonomy (NCBI): domain Eukaryota; kingdom Metazoa; phylum Chordata; class Mammalia; order Rodentia; family Muridae; genus Mus; species Mus pahari. The sequence goes on from NC_034591.1 coordinate 142,092,780, forward strand.
CACAGTGGCACATGCCTTTATTCTGAGCACTCAGCAGACAGATTTCTGAGTTCAACGTCTGTCTACAGAGCAGTTCCAGAAAAGCCAGGCTTAGGCAGTGGCTGGTAAAGATATAATTGAATGAAGGGGCCATGTTCTAGCCCCAGCAGACAACAGAATTTGTCAGTTTCAGCCATATGATTCTAGTTTTAGAGTCAAGGACAGAAGAAAGGGGTTATGGAATCTCCCTTTGCAGTTAAGGAGAGTCACTTGTGTGTGGCAGGAGTGTCCCTCATGGAGGCCATTGTGAAAGGGGTTAAAGAATCTCCTTGGCCAACAACCCATAAGGAATTATCCCACACTTGGTTTTGAGGTTGAGCTTTTTCAGCCAACATAGTGTTAGGGTTTTTATTCTACTGCCTTGAAACGACACTCTGGCCAAAAGCTACTCAGGGAGGAAAATTTAAATTTTACACTTCCACATCACAATGTAGCATCAAAGGAAGGCACAGCAGGAGTGCTCATTACAGAGACCTGGAGGCAGGAACCAACCAAGGAAGAACACTGAAATTCCATCCTATGGACCATGAGCAGCATTGCAGTCATGAACGCAGAGCTGTTGTGGCTGCCTATGCAAGGTCTGTACAGGAATGGGGCCACCGTCAGCCAGGTTAGAGTGGAGGAGGGGCACAGGGATCCCTACCCTCTGCGATAAACCAGTTTCTGTAGAAAGATACAGGGTAAGAGGCAGCCATTGATGACTCCACCACTAACCAGATGGGTCACCCAATAAAACAAAAGTCATGACCCTGAGAAAGGGACAGGTAAGGAGGAAAAGTTGTTGATGAGGATGGAGGAAGGTTAAAGAAAGTTAGAAGGCAGCAATTGCGGTGCATTACACACATGTATGAAATTACCAAAGAACCAGCTTAAGAAAGAAAAGATAGTAGTAGAAAATACTATAAAGAATAAGAGGGAAGAGAAAAAAATTCTAAAAAGGAAAAAATGTATTCCCAGTGTCTTAGCAGTGTTGTTCTGCTATGAAGAGACATGGTGAGCACAGCAACTCTTATAAAGGAAAGCATTTATTTGGGATTTGTTTATGGTTTCCAAGGTTTACTTCATTTTCATCATGGCAAGAAGCATGGTGGCACACAGGCAGACTTGGTAGCTGAGAGCTCTACATGTAGAGCCATGGGCGGCAAGAGGAGAGAGCCACTGGGGCTGGTTTGGGTTTCTAAAACTTCAAAGCCCACCCCAGTGACACAGTTCCTTCAACAAGGTCACACCTCCTAATCCATTGAAATAGTGCCACTCTCTGCTGGCCAGGCATTCAAATCTACAAGCCCATGGGAGCCATTCTTATTCAAACCATCACACCCAGTAATGAAAAATGTAGATTCAACAAAAATAGCTGAATATAAAAAGTAAAAATTAAAAAAAACAACTGTGTATGTAGGTATATATGCCTTCTACACGTGCTCATGTAGAAGCCACAGGTTGTCAGGCATATTCTTTCTCACTCTCCACCTTATGCTTTGAGACAGGGTCTCTTACTGAATCTGAGCTCACCTATTTGGTTATACTCTCTGGCTAGCAACCCCCCAGGATCTGCCTGTGTCTGCCCATCTTCCCAGAACTGGGGTCACAGCCATACCCTGCCACGCCTGGTGGGTTTGTTGGGGTCAGGATTTTTGTTTGTTTGCTTGGCTGGTTCACTTTATTTTGTTTTGCAACCAGGTCCAAGTACTTGGACAGCAAGCGCTTTTCCATTAGGCCATCTTCCCAGTCCTAGGAGAAAAATCAGGTACTGTTAAGACTATAACAAAAACCAACCAACCAACCAACCAAAAAAGAAAAAGAAGGAAAAAAAAAAAAGAATATGCGATGTAAGTGGTTAAAAAGGGAGAGATGGGATGTTGGGATGGCTTTGTTTCTCAGGCCTCTGAAACTGAAACCTACCAGGTGGATGGTGGGGGAGGTGGGCAGAAAGGTGTTAGTTAAACCCGCGGGTTCCCGACTTTCCTGCATTGTCCTCTGTCGCTGAGTCTGTACTGGACAGATGTCAAACGTCCTCCAGAGCTGTCTGCACTTGAGTAACAACCCTGATCTGGCACCAGAGGCCTCTGTTGGCACACTTTGTAGTCAGTTGGCTGGGCAAGTTTTTCCACCCTCGTGAGATTTCCCAGGATATGCACCTTAGGGTGACTAATATTCTATTTGGATGGAGAGATTGGTCTCTCAAACATGTTGACAGTCAAGGAAGCAACTAGACTACTGAGACCTGTAGAGGTGGGTGTCTCTGTTCTCACAACCCACTGGGCATTAAAGTTCCCTCCAGGGAGGACTGACATCATGTGTGTCAAGAAGTCTGTTGAGGGCGTAGAGTTCTCAGAGTGCTTTGTGGCAGATAAGTGGTTCCGGAGGTTGGTTTGCCTGCTGATCACGTACGTTCAAGGCTATCCGATTCCAAGTTTATTCTCAAGTGAACGAGGTCAGATCTACCTTCTTCTGTAAAGTTCACTGCCTGGGCTGAATCTCCTGACACCTGTGTGGTTTTTTGCTTGCCAGCTACTTCCCATCCTGCTCACTCTAACTGCTTCCTGTGGCTGTCTGTCACCCTGGGGCTGTGGTGGGCTGACTTCTGGATCCTGACTTAGAATTTTATTTCCCTTTGCTCAAGCTCGGAGATTCAATCACTTTTAAACAATAGGTTTTCTTTCATCATGCAGCTAGCTAGCCCTGGCCCTCTGAGCTGGTTCTTCCCACCAGAGGACTCGGGTATCTTAGCAGTGACTTGGGGCTTTCACAAGCTAGTGGATTAACGGGTAGATAGGGCTTCTCACACAGGCTACCTGGCTTACTCTGGGGTAAGGCTTCTGCAGTGGAGACAGGCGACTGGATCTCTGAGTGGCTGGATCTCTGTGTCCCTTCCCTACACTGGCTCACCCTTCTCTTTCTCTGTGCTGTCAGCTGTCCTGCTGCCCACTCAATGGTTTCCTATGTTCTTCCTCTCTTCCTGTCTCAAGAATGCCCTGTTCTTCATTTTCCTGACTCTTCTCAACCCTAATATAACTATGATTGATGACTAAATACAAATAATACTGCTACTGAAAGTGAGTTTTTCAAACTGATGTGTCCCACCAATCACCCCTCCACAGAGAACTTAATTGGAATTTCATACATGTGTATATGCATTTTGATGATATCTACTCCTTATTTTCCCCAATTCCTCCCCTATTCACCCTATAATTACTTTTTCCTCACAACTTCATGTTCTTACTCTCTTGGTACCCCACAAACCCACAGAACCCCCTTACTGCTGCCTGAGTGTGTGGGTGTATGGCCACCTACTGAAACATGAAGAAGACTCTCAGGGGTCACATCTCTGAAGAAAAAGGATTCTCCCACCCCTAGACGCCTGTAATTGTTAATAGCTCCTCAGCTACAGATGGGACTTTGTGAGCCCATCCCCCACGCATGCCAGAATTGCGGTTGGCATGATCTTGTACATGTCTTGTGCCTGCAGTCACTGCTGCTGTGAAACTGTGTGCAATGGCCCTGTTATATCTGAAAGCGCTGCCTCACTGCACATGATACAGTGATACAGACGTCTCATTTAAAGTGGATCATTCCACCACCTCTTATTCGCTATATGGTGACCAGCTATAGGTCTTAATTATTAATCACCATCTGCTGAAAAAAAATGAGATCTACTCTCAATTATCTCGACTCTTTTCATCTCCAGTGTCACATTTAATGAGAAAATGCAAATAGCTCTACTATTAAAAGTGTGCTTTTCAAATTAATGTGTCCCACAGCACTAAAATTCCAGTCTCCCTCATTCAAATGACTTCTCCCGTATTTGACATCACTGACCTACAGAAATCCGTGGCTTCAAGCCTTCTATCCACTAGTTACACTGATGGCTCAAGAGCCATACTTTGTGGCAGGGATGGCAGCCTTGCATATCCACAGGTGAGAATACCTTGTCTGCCAGTTCACTATCAAAGGGAATATGTCACGTGACTACTGTCAAATCAGGTAAGGACAATGGCAGAGATGTGCACAAACCGTAGGAATAAGGGAAATGGGAACAGGACACAGGGCAACCAGAGACAAGTGTGAGAATGACAAAGATGGCTTCTGAAGGTAATGCTTGTGATGTCGTCCTTCAGGACGAGACCCCCATCCGCCAGCAAAAAGAGGGTAGTTTGAGCAGATCCATAAGGCAGAAACGGTGTAAAGCGTGCCTGAGAGGAGAAGGCCATTTGAGGTGGGTGAAGGAAAATTCCCAGAGAAGGGGAGAAGGGGAGAGAGCCAGAGAGGCCAGGGGAGGTCAGGGCACGAGAGCCTTCTGTGCCACACTGGGGAGCCTGCCACTAAGGGATGAGGGCTTTACATAACTCTTCGAGGAGGCTGGCAGGGGGCATGCCCGCCTCAGCACGAATGGGGTATTATTAGCCGATGACCGCGGAAGGCAAACCTGAGAAATCGCAGTCTCTGCGCAGGCCAAGGTCCTTTATGTTGTGAGGCTCCAGAAAGTTATCTGACTCTGCTGCCCCTTTGCAGATTCAGCTGAGGAGTGCGCGCATGGTGGTCAGCCCCACGCGCTGCCTCTGGCAGCACCAGATGACCCTTCACATTGGCAACTCTAGCTGGGGCACAGTGGGGAGGGTGGCACCGAGAGAGGAAGGAGAAAAAAACAAGACAGCAGAGATCAGATCCGAACGCCGGGAAGCTGGATGTCAGTCACCCTGAGGGACACAACCAGATGGAGACTCCGGTTGAAGGAATGCATCCCACGGCATGCAAACCCAAGCGGATGGTTTCCGAGGTGGAGCAGAGGAAACAGTGTGGTCAGCTACACCACAAAGTGGAACACTCAGGTCTTTCTTGCCACATCCCCAAGTTCAGGGATGAATCGGGGTAGGACAGAGTTTCCAGTTGATTGTCTATCAATATTGTCATATGTCAGGACATGGATCCACTGCTTTCAGCAAAGACCCCGTGTTTAGGGATTGAGGGGAGATCTATTGAGAAAAAAGTCATCCTAAATGGAAAGAGAACTCACCCCAATGAGTTGGGCCCATCAAGAGACACAGCTCTTTGATGGGCAGGAAGTCAGAAAATCAAATTCAACCGTATATGCACATCCTTTTGTAGGGACAACTTGAAGAAAGGACCATTTGTGCTCACTTGCCTAGAAAGGAGACACAAAGTAGCTACAGTGCCTCAAAGGATAGAGCGGAAGTCAGATCCTGGGTGTGTGGTCCAAGCAGATGTTCCATGAGACAGCTCCCTCAAGACTGGTCAAGTGCCCAGGTACACATGTGAGGCACGTTTGGCATCTCCAGAAATCCCTTGGGAGTGATCTGCAGTGGGTGAGGTCACACATGAATTGCTAACAGCAATCGGAAAGTTTGGGTGATGGCTGGAAAATGGTGGCCCGAGGCTGGTTGAGCTCTGCTAGGAAGTTGAAAAGCACAGTGGAGTTAATAGCCACAGGACAGCAGACCCTTCTCTTGAAATCTCTTGTCACAAATTTCACGAGCCCTCAAGTGACTGCCTCTACTCAGACCTAAAACAGGGGTCTTTCCCCAACCCTCACCTCTCTACATGCCCAGACTGTGAGCACCTAGGTGGTCTGTGCCTGGTGGAGCAGAAAGGAGGTGCCAAGGGGGCGGGGCCTCAAGGCCCAAACAGAGCAAATCCAAGAAGGTATGGATGCAGAGAGCACAAACTGCTCTTTTGTTTTCTACCTGCCGGTTTTTCCCCCTGAATTCTCCAGGCTGTCATTCGAAAACGCAATGCTACCTTTTCCAGAGCCAACTGTGGGAAGCAGAAGAGGCCGAGTCCTCGGCTGTCCACGTGCGTGGCTCTTAGGACCTGCTTGTGCTTTCCCTTGGACACTCCTGGTGTGGGGCGGGGGTTGTTGAACCTATTATGTAATATAGCAGAATCTCGGGGGCAGCCAGCATCCTGAGCAGAGGTAGTCCCATGAGCAGCTGCTAGGACAGGTTGGTGGAGCCCAGCTCTTAATCTGAGCCAACTGTATAGTTTACGCAGCTCCTAGTCCCAGAAGAAGATATGCATGGGCATTTTCCCGCTCACTGCCATTAAGTCTTGGCTCATCAAGCAAGAGTGATTGACAGCCCCCAAAGGCTACCGAGCAACTATGTGAAAGAGGGGTCCGGGAGAGGCCTCCTCCACCTGTTCCTCTTTTCTTTATCACTTCGTATCCAGAGGGGTCCCTAAGCCCCGAGAGAAGGGTCAAGTGCAAATCTGGTAAACCAAGCCGCCCTAGCAGTTGTCAGGTTAATTAGCCTTAAGGAAAATTATGTGGCTATCTGAGCAGAGTGGGGTTGCTATAGAGACAGGCACAGGAGGTGCATTTACAGCGGGGGCCCCATCACATCACCCGATAAAAATACGACGGAGGCTTTTTAATAGAATGAGTTACTTAAGTTTTATATTTAACAGGGGACAACACCAAGGCTATTACTGGTTTTCAGAATATTTTAGGAATCCGGACTGCCTGCCCCTACATATGTTAACAGTCATCACTGCATGGGCCGTGGGGGGCAGCAGTTAAGCACTGGATGCCCATGTGTTACTCCCAGCCCCTGAGATGAGAGATGGCCCTTCTCACTTCGAGTTTGTCCTTCCTTAATTGGGTGAGAGATTTTCGATGCGTTTCGGGGAATGGTCAGCTGAGAGCCATACTGCTCAGCAATACTCCTTTGCGTGTGCCACACTACTTACAATAATAATAATAATAATAATAATAATAATAATAATAATAATAATAAAACATGAGGTAGTTATCTCACTTTTTAGATGAGAAGAAATGAGGCTCAGAGATGTCCAAAACCTACCCGAGATCACACAGCCAATAGGAGGTACCACTAGAATTTAAAATTCAGAGATTCCCTCTAGCAAAGCACTGCTTTATAAAATGGCACTATAACTGAGATCTCTGGACAGATAGGAATGGAGAATGAGGCAGATCCAAGGAGGGGCTCTCATGTCACTGGGCGACAGCATGGAGCTTGGCATACTTTCATTTCCCCAGGGATTCTGATTTGCCCTCACTAATGAGTACCTCACTAATTGTAGAACGTTAATTTCAAAGCAATTTCTCTCTATTTCTGAGCTTTCTGTGGCTGTGACAAAACACCTGGGTTGATCAACTTCAAAGAAGGATGGCTTTGTTTTGTCTTGAGGTCTTGGTGACTTCAGCTGGCGATGCTTCACATGGTGGGGACACACAGTGGAGCCGTTCACCTCATGGTGTCCAGGATGAATGGAGGGGAGGCAGGAAGAGACTGTCATCCCAACGTCCCCTTCAAGAGTACAACTGCAAAGACCTAACTTCCTCCTCTCAGACCCTACTTCTTAAAGATTCCTCCATCCTCCAGAGGCACCACAGGGTTTAGAGGCCACTCTATGAGCAAACCACTGCATTTTCTGAACCATCCAGCAAGCAACCAGGATTCCGGTCCCCAAGGTGGTAGAGGTGTGGTTAACATAAGCTTCCAAGCCAAACATCTGTAAGAGTATGCCTCTGTTCTTGCACACATCAAAGCCTAATCAATGAACTCAAGCTGGGAGTCCAAAGTGAAATTCTTCCATCTCTGGGTTATTCAACCCCACCCCACCCCCATTCTGCAGAAGGATGCTTCTAAACCTTACTTTAACTTTTTTTTCCCCCCTGTGAGGTAGACTCCATCGATGCCCACAAGGCTTCAAGGGCGCTAACAACAAGTGTCTAGGGCAATACTCAAAAAATGTGTACCAAAGCATCAATCAACCGAACAAGACAGAGACAGAAAATATAGAGAAGCCGTGGGCTGGAGACTTAGCCTCAGAGCTGAGTAGGGGACTCAGGACCACAGAGGAGGTGCATTGGTGTCCCCAAGCAGAAGGAAGCTTGTCCAGCAGTCTTCAGTGAGAGTGTCTCATGCAGATGAGGTAGCATGTGAGGTGGCATGCAAGGGAGGTGGCATCCAGGACTTACCTGCACGGGACAGGGTCTGGGATCAACTGCCACCTCCCATGGTCCAAACCATCCTTAGCAACTCTTCTACCCTATTCCCTCCCCAGGACATACACCTTGCAATTACTGGCATTCCACCAACAGATAAGATGCTAGATGAGAACATAAGTTGTGTGTAGGAGTAACTATAGAAATGTTTTTTAGCACTTTCTAACTGTAATGTTAGCCTAATAAAAGTTGACTGCAGGGGCTGGAGAGGTGGCTCAGCTGTTAGAAGCACGTCCTGCTCTCACAGAGGACTAAAGTTTGGTTCCTAACACCCATGCTGAATAATTCACAATCACCTGTAATTTAAGCTTCAGGGGACCCAAGGCTCTTTTCCAGACTCCACGGGCATCCACGCACATATGCATGTGCTTACACAGAGAGACACACACACACCTTTAAAAATGTAATTTTAAAAAAAAAATCATTTTAAGTTGGCTGAAAATACAGAAATTCACTGAGACATTTGATAAGTACTTCTTAAACAGAGAGATCATTTTACAGCTGGGACTGCAGCTCAGTTGATAGCCTGCCTGTTTACATGCGTGACATCCCGTGTTCAATCCCCAGCACCACATAAAAACAGGCTTGTCCGCTTATTCCTGCTGTACAAGTTCAGAAGATCCAGGTCATCCTCGACCACACAATGAATTTGAACATTTTGTCTTGGTGAAATGATCGCTCAACGGTTATATAATAAGGAAAAATGTGTGGTGGTCGTTGAAAATCTATTTATAAGCAATATCGTGAACAGCCTCTGGACCTGTGCAGAATCTGCAGGTTCGGACCCTTCTACTTACTGCCTGCCCACAGTAATTCAGACAAGCCATATAACTTCTTTGTGACTTGACTTTTGCAACTGTCAAGTGGGAATGCTATTAGAAGCCAATGGTGAACTGAAGCAGGGGAATAGCCTGATACCACTGTCACCTCGGGATGAAGACCATGGCCAGAAAGGGTGAGCAGGAGAAGGTGGGCCATCCCTCCCTGTCTCCACAGCCCTCGTTTCTCCAGACAACCCCTCTCCTATATGCCCAATACAGAATATGCACTGTTCTGATAGATGGGCCCTCCTCCGCCGTGAGCTCTTTCCATGAATCTTGAGAGCCACTTGTAGGCCGCCATCCGTCACCTGCCATCATGCCCTCCCCATCTTTCTTTACCCTTTGCCCTCTAAGGAAGCCTGTGTAATGGGGCCAAGGGCTACTGCCCAATTTGGGTCCTGGGTGGCCTCTGCCTCCCTCTTCCCTGGGCCCCCAGCCAGCTCCACCCTCCCGCAGAGATGCTCTCTGCTAACTTCATTCCTGCCTCATAGCTGGAATGACAGTGGCTCTCAGAATCCCTGGGGAGTGGAGAGGGTGGTGAGGGTCTGGGGAGGCAGCCAGGCCCAGGAGCAGGTTAATGTTACAGCCCTGGGTAAGTGAGCTGGGCAGGCTGACGTCAGGGTGATGATGGGTGAAGGGGAGGGCCGGGTTACTGAACTATAGGTCAAATCAAAGAGAATCACCTTGGGACAGAGCCCTGCATGCCGGCTAGAGAACGTCCCCACGCCATGGTCCATACCGGCCACAGCTCAGCCTGGGTTCTTCTGCTCTCAACCCGAGTGCCTGAAGCAGGCTTTGGTTTCATGTCAGCAGCCTTCATCTGCCTTCCAAAAATAAGCCCCTGCCGCCATGCCGAGGGGAGAAAAACAAGAAGGGCGGTATTTTTAGGGCCATTAATTCTGACCACGTGCCTGAGAGGCAAGGTGGATGGCCCTGGGACAGAGGCTGTTCATCACTATGTCCCGGGGAGCAGGACGTGTTCAGGGCACGCTGCAGGCTCTCGTCTTCTTAGGCGTCCTAGTGGGCATGGTGGTGCCCTCACCTGCCGGCGCCCGCGCCAACGGCACGCTACTGGACTCCAGAGGCTGGGGCACCCTCTTGTCCAGGTCTCGAGCTGGGCTAGCTGGAGAGATTTCGGGTGTGAATTGGGAAAGCGGCTATTTGGTGGGCATTAAGAGACAGCGGAGACTCTACTGCAACGTGGGCATTGGCTTCCACCTCCAGGTGCCTCCTGACGGCCGCATCAGTGGAACACACGAGGAGAACCCCTACAGTGAGTGTCACTAGAAGATAGTTGGGGTGCTTGGTGGCTTGGGCACAAGCAGAGTCAAAAGATGAAGGGGACTTATGCTGGTGGGCGGGGCTGCACTCTAAAGGGAAGATGTGCTGGGTAATGTTTAGATGGCTTGATCTCAACCTGCTCTGCCCAGAAAGAGGTGCAGGCTCAGTAAACTCAGACCCTTGCTTGCATCTTGGTGTCCTTAGCCATCATCCCAGGTAACTCCATCAGTGGTCCTAATTACTCCAGTATTAGTGGTCCAGATCTGGTCTTCCTGAAGAATTATAACTACTCTGGTAGGGGAGATAAGTTATGATGCTCTATCCTGGTTAAAGCCACGAGTTTCTATTCAGCTGTTGTTTTTGAAAGGGAAGGGTAAGTAGTCTGAAAAATGCCCATCCAAAACATCTTCTTGGTGCCATGCTTCAGGTGCCTGCATAGACAGTCTTCCGGCCAAGGCAGGGTATAAGAACTGTAGGGTCCCCGACAAGCCATCTGGCTCAGTGTAGCTCCAGTGTTTGGGAACTGAGTTGAAGGATGTAGAACAGACTTTAAATAATTAAAATTAATTGATCTATTGGTTGATTGATTGTGTGTGTGTGTGTGTGTGTGTGTGTGTGTTGCTGAGAATTAAACCCAGGGACCCAGGACATGCCATGCAAGTACTGTACCACTGAGCTACATCTCCAACTACCGCCCCCTCCACCATCCTTCAAGTCAAGGACCTCAGGTTACAGATCCACTGAAAGTCAGGATTCAAAGCTAATCTTAAATAGATGTTTGAGTGCCCGTTGTGATCCCCAACTCCAGTGTAAAACTTTTCCACAAGGAACTGAATGTGCTACCAGGATGTGACCGGATGCAGCTAATGTAAAGGGATGCTATAGATCCAGGACAGATGTGATGGAGAGGTGGAGCCTCTGGAGAAGGGGACAGACAGCGGGATGCCTCTTAAGCACTGGAGTTGATGTGAGCATGAGAGTGTGTCCTCTGTTTCCTTGTCAGGCCTGCTGGAGATCTCCACGGTAGAACGGGGTGTGGTGAGCCTCTTCGGTGTGAAAAGTGCTCTTTTCATTGCCATGAACAGTAAAGGAAGACTGTACACAACGGTGAGTTCCGGGGGAAGGGATGCTCCCGGGTTCTTCCTGTTCACACCGTTGAAAACATACAGCACTGAGAACTGAGGGGTTTTTGTTTTGTTTTGTTTTGTTTGTTTGTTTGTTTTTTAGAATTAAAAAGGGCTGTGAAAGGAAATTTTGCTGGTAAGGAGCCTTGAAGCTCACACTTCCTCTGTTTTGCTGTGAAACCTCTGCACAAGCCTGCATTTCTTCCAACCCCACTATCGAGACCTTTACCCTTAAAGCCATAGTTCAGAGAGCTCTTGGGTAGGGAAGCCTGCATTCTGACCAAAGCTGTCATTCAAGCTCATAGCTAGGTCTGAGTTGTTGAACTGGTGAGGCCCAGAAAGGCAGGCCTGTGACTGCCCCCATGACATCCCTCCAGGAGACACTCCACCAGAATGGTACAGATCTGTAGAAGGAGCCCATCTCTCCTCTTCACTAGTGATGAGAAACTTTAGCTGAGTTTTACAACCTCTGTTCTCTGTTCTCTACAGCAGTAACTCCCTCTGTCATACCTTCCCAGTAGGCACTGGACCCCGCCTCTCTACACCAGAGACCATTGTGGGAGGACCAATGCTAAGAGACAAATTCTCCTCTGGTGTAAGGGCAAGCATTTACTGTGTTCTCCAAGGCCTCTGCTTTCTCTGACCCACTCACTTCCAGGGCTCTCAGACTGCAACTTGACCTATTTCAAAATGTGTTGGAAAAACATTCTATGAAATGTTTGTGTCTTAGACAGAAGTAAGGAAGCTGGATCTAGTAAGCGGTAGACCTTGTATGTGTGTGAACTCAGAGAAGTTCGGCCCCTAGCACCAAAAAATGAGAGGGCAGTGGCTAAAGAGGAAGGAACCTCCAATGCACTAGAAGAGAGTGTAGAGTCTGATCCTCCCATCCCTTGGGGGAACCAGATAGGGGGTAGAAAGGGAAGAGCTGACCTGGGACAAGTGCTAGGTCCTCAGGGAACTCTCCCAGCAAAGGACATCTGGAAGACTAAAGTAAGCAGTCAGAGGGTGTCTGCTTTGCAACCTTTTGTCTCAAAGTTGGCTTATGGGGTGAGCTAAAGCCATTGCTTCTCTAGCACTGTTCTGTGGGCACTCCTGTGCACTCATCACCTTGTAATCTGCTAGATGCATGGATTCCTGGGACCTGATTCAGAGGCTCAGAGGGCTGGGATGAAGACAGTCAATCTGTCTGGCTCAGAGTTCAGGTTTTTTTTTTTTTGTTTTGGGTTTTTAGGTTCTAAGGGTGTGGTGGGGTTTTTTTTTTTTTGGGGGGGGGGTGTTTTGGTTTGTTTTGGCTCAGGTAGGTGTGGGTGCTACCAGGCTGCATGGCCTGCGGAGAACAATCTAGTCAGTCCTGCCTGATGTGAATCCAGCCTCCAGAATAGCAGAAGATGAGGTCTAGACAGGGAATTCTCAGATGCCATTTGTACCAGTCCCTGAGAAAGTGGCGGGTAGGGACAGCCTGGGGCCACCTGGGACTGGGGTGGAATTGGCTGCTTGGTCCTTCTGTGGGGTTGGTCCTCCAAAGAGCTTCTTATCACCAGTCCCCATGGTACCCAGAATCCCTCCCCAGGGAGATCTGGGACAGCTGGCTCTAGGACTTTGACTAGGCATTTTAGCAGGTAAATCTGCTAGGAACCCAAATTATATAATCACTTACTTCTGCCACCTTAATTAACATATTTTTATCAATTAGAAAAGAATTCATTTATGGCAAGGGAGAGGGTCACAAACATAGATTGGATAAATACACCCACTTCCCACTTGGAATCTCTGGTTCTAAGAGAGCTTGAGGACTGGGAACATTTTGGTTATCAGAGAAAATGCTCCCAAGGGGTAGACCCTCTTGAAGTGTGGGACACCCAGATTTGCCGGGCAAATGGTTCCAAGGGACCTGGAGTAACCACTCATCAGCAGTCGCTGGGGAGAAGGGGGCTGCTCTGAGAGAAGACCCTCTGGTTTCCTTATCCAGTAGCCTGAGAGCTTGTGCTCCTGGTGTGAGATTCTCCTCCGGAGACCCCAGGACCAGCAGTGCCCAAGCAAAGACACCTGATGCTTTGTGCGCAGTTAGGGAACCAGATGCTTCCGAACAGCCCCGCCCCATCCCCCACCCCTCCACAGCAGTTACCACGGTCTAAAAAAACAATTGCCAACTGATCCCAGGAGCCAGGAAGACTCCTGCTGGGTGGTGATTTCATTCACACCATTTCCCTTTAAGCCCCCCTGAGCTGCCTGCCTCCTCCCTCGGTAGATCAGCTGCTGTAACCTCTAAATGGCATTTCTCATGGTGGGGGGAGGGGAGGGGAGGAGAAGGGGGCTGATAAGGAGCCCCCTTCTGCGGTGGGAGAATAGGGGTAAGGGGTAAGGAAAAGGCACCTAGAAGCAGTCTTCCTTCTTGTGGGACCTAAGGGCAGTTTTAGGCTCTCTCTGTAGCAGCCCTCTCAGGCTCAACCGGTAGGGCTTACCTGGCATCCTGCGGAGTGGTTATGAGTTATAAGCACGGTCCCACAGAGTCTGGAGAAACCTTTGGTCTCTAGCCTCCCTCTGCAGGTGGGGATACAGGTTGTTCACGGTCTCCCGCTCTGTTCCTTTGCCCAGTTGCAGCTAATGTGCATCTCTAGGTTTTGCAGATAATGGCCAGAAATGCACTGTGGGGGAAATGGATTCAGCAGGACAGACTGGGGCCAGGGTTCCCATTGCCGCCCAGCCCCCGCTCTCTACTTTACGCTAAGTCACTGGTGCCTGTTTCTTGGCCATCTTGGATGGAGACTGGAGCAGAATGAGGAAATCCAACATTCTCGCTCCCCTTAAAACGCAGAAAGACATCATGGAGCTCCTCCTCCTGACCGTGGTTCTGTAGCCATTCATTGATTGAAAAGAATACACGTTGCACTTTGGAGGGTTTATACCGTGTTTACATACTTCTAATCAGTAAGAGTACAGTGCCATGCAAACCACAAGGCTGACTTCAAACCCCTACCTCACTCCTGCCCTCTCTCCTCATTTGACTGGGAGGAATAGGGACAGAAGGCCAGAGCACATACAGGGTGAAGATTGTTAAAGAGAGAGATGGCTTAGCTCCTCATATGAACAAGAGAATGGGTGTGATAACTGCACTCCCCATCCCCAACTTTTGGGACCATTTCTATCAAAAGCGTTTTCCCCCTGAACACCCAGGGATGCCCTATTTTCCACAGTGCTTTTGCATGAAGGGAGTTGAAAGGCTATTTCTTTTCAAATGGATTTGGTGGAATTCAAGACATTGTCACGCTGGCGCTTGAGAGTGGCAGGCCCAGGAAATGTGATCTGGTGGAATTATTTTCATTTGTTCAAGTAATAATATACGGTGGCCGCTTTTATTAACACGGTGTTCGCTTGGCTGGGGGCCTTTCTCACCAAGCCAATGATCCCAGCGTTCCTGAGCCATGAGAACTCAAAGCCCAGGGGTGTGATGGAGGCTACAGAGAGGCTGGGCCCTAGGCACTGCCGCAGTCCTGTGGAAAATGCCTTCAGTTACAAGCCTGGAGGTGACGAATGCCTGGTAGGGTCGGGGACTGACAGGAGGTGGGGCAGGCAGGGGCGGGGCAGGAGGCTCCTAAAGGATAGGAACCCTCAGTTTCCATTTCCTGTTTGTAGAGAGTTCTGGGAAGGCCAAGGATTATGCTGGAGAGAAAGGACAGAAAGGAGAAGAAAGCAGTCAATTAAAAAAAAAAAAAAAGAGGGTGGGGATTGGAATAGATTTGAATAATCAAATCTGCTGAGCAGGGCTGGGGCGTGGTTGGGAGCGGATCTAGATAGAGTACAGAGCTCTAGGTTTGGTTCCCAGCACCGCCCCTGCCAAAATGGCTGCTGCGCAGAGATCAAAGTGAATTTTAGCCTCTCTTGATATCCTCAGGGACTTGGTTCCAGTAACCCACAGACTACTGGAACCCCAAATCTCTAGGTGCTGAAGTGCCTCATAAAAAATGATCTAACATCTTCATATGACCTGTGTGCATCCTCTTAGACATCTGAGCTCACCATTTGATCATTTTTAATACTTACTGCAAAGGCTACATAAATAGTGCAGCACCTTTTTTAGGAAACAATTTATTAAGGACATTTTAAAAATCTGTGCATGTTCAAGGCAGATGCAATTTTTTTTTTCAAATATTTTTGGTCCGTGGTTGGTTGACTCTAGGGGTACAGAACTCTCAGAAACACGTGGCAATCTGTCTATGCATCCACAAAGATGCAGATGTTTTTGAAAACACTGTTTCTTAGCCAGACTCATTCTAGACAATGGGATGTGGGCAATGCCCATAGTTCTCAACCCAAGGGCTCACCCCTCCCCCTTCCTCCTCTTCCTCTTCCTCTGTTCCACTCTGCTCTCCACCCTAAGGTTTCCTCTCCTCTTACCAGTTTGCAAACAACATACCAAGGCCTCTCCCTTAACCACCATTCAGATCAGAAATAAATTCTCCTGGAAACTGGCGAGGCAAGTTCCTCTCCAGGGACAGACAGGATCATACAAAGTGAGAACAGAGAGAAAGCAGGTAGGGTGGAGCGGAGCAACAAAATGGGTAGAGACCCAGAGACCTCTGGTCTAATACGGCTCCTCCCTCCACTTCCTGGCTCCCTTTGGATCCCAAACTCCTTTACCATTTTAAATAAACTGTTTATGTGGATAGATAACACAAGAAAAAGATTGAAGAAGGGTGAGAATGCAAGAGATTTCCACAGGACTTAAACCTCCTCCTCCCATGGTCTCAATGCCTCCTGTGTGACCAGTTCCTTGTGGACCATTCTGGGAATAACCTATACGTATATGAGTGTATGTTCCATGTTTGAAAAGTCACACTACAGAGGTTCAAGGTGTTTTTAAATTTTATGTGAGTGAGGGAGTGTTTTGCCTACACGTATGTCTGTGCACTACCTGTGTGCCTGATGCCCTTGGAGACCAGATGAAGGTGTTGGAGCCACTGAATCTGGACAGTTGTGAGCTATCATGTGGGTGTTGGGAGTCAAACCTTGATCCTCTGCAGGACATGGGTTGAAGCTGAGCCTCTCTGCTTGGTAATATGTCTCCAAGACAGTCCAGTGTCAATGTGCCAAAGGGTTTCTTTTCATGATTTATAGTACCCCATAGTGAAGCTTGTTCACAGCTGAGACAACTACTCCCCTTTTGACAGAGACTGACTGTTTGGGATTCTTGCTATTTAAAAAGTGTCGTACACATGTGGGACTCTAACATCAAAATCTGTTCCTAAAAGAATTGCTGATCATCTGTTATCTTCATTTAAAAAGAAAAATCCAGTAGACACTGTGAATTGTTGTATATAGAAGTAGTAACACGATACACTAAGGAACACTGAGAATCCCTAGTCTTTGGACCTTCCCCAGTTATGGTATCAAATACCTTCCTCAATCTGACCACTGGTCCCTGGAATCCTTGTCCCAGAGAGGGCTTGGAGTCTACTGGGAAGGAAACATGCCCATAGGGTTCAGAGGCTGTTTAAATGGTGTTAGAGGCACCTGCCCCAAGGGCTCTAGAGTACTGGTGATGGCCTCTCTACCACCCCATAAAGGGACTCCTGTGTGTCCTCATGGCTAGTGAACCTAGTGCACAGACTTCTTTCAGAAGTCAAAAGACAACGCCTCTGGTACCAGGGAGAAGCCATTGAGCTGGGGTTGCTGGTGTGTGTGTGTGTGTGTGTGTGTGTGTGTGTGTGTGTGTGTGTGTGTGTGTGTGTGTGTGTGTGTGTGTGTGTGTGTGTGCATGCACGCACGCATACCCAGGTGCACATGTCTATGTCCACATGGAAGCTAGAGAGGGATGAGGCAACACTTCCATAGCTCTCTGCCTAATTTCCTTGGGAACCAGGTTCTTTTTCTCTATAAAAATGACTCCTATCTCAGATCACACATGGCTCCAGAGAATGGTCTGGGTTATAAAGCTCCACACACCTTCTGGGCTCAAAGTCAAAACTGAGAAGGAGCCTTTATTTGTTTATTTTTTTAAGGGTCTGCAGGCTTTGAACCCAGAAACTAAGGTGGAAAGGGACAATCATGGAAAGGACTTTTCAAGAGCTCATGTGCTCTCACTACCCTGCAAGCTCCCTGGCACCCACACAGTTTGTGAGAAGGAGACCGGAGGCTCTGAGAGGGGAGGAGACCATCCAAGTCACCATTCGGGGAAGTAGAAAAGTCACCGAGTAGAGCCAGGGGCCTCCATCGCTCTCTGCCAGGCAAACTCTCACTAGAGGCTGGCAATAGCTCGGTGCCACCCACCCCGACCCCTCCTCTGGATAGAACACACTCTCATTTGAGGACTTGGTAGAAAGCATCCCCACCTGGAAGTCTGGAGGTCAGGTCTGATCTCCCCTCAGGAGCAAAGCATCATCCCTCCATGTCCCTGACCTTGGATTCCCCTGGCGTCAGAGGACATATGAGGAAGAACTGTGAGGGCTCTGAAGTGCCTTCTATTCTAACCCCTCACTTTTCTCCATATACCCCGTGACAGTGTTTCTACAAAGGGGAGGGAGGGGACATGGCAAAAAGGCCTCCTCCGAGTGGCTCAACTGGTGTTTGGGCACTTCTTTTTTTTTTTTTTTTTAATTATTTATTTACATACCAAATATGGCCCCCTCCTGGTTCCCCCTCCCAGAGTTCTTCACCCCATCCTGCCTCCCCTTTGCCTCCGAAAGGGTGCTCCTCCCTTCCCCCACCCCAGGGGTTGATACTTCTTAATTATCATCAGGTCTCTGCTGTCTGTTCCTCTTCACAGCCCAGCTTCCACGACGAATGCAAGTTCCGAGAAACCCTCCTTCCAAACAACTACAACGCCTACGAGTCAGACCTGTACAGAGGGACCTACATTGCACTGAGCAAATATGGACGGGTAAAGCGGGGCAGCAAGGTGTCCCCAATCATGACTGTCACTCACTTCCTCCCCAGGATATAAGGACCCATGGATGAAGGCTCACGGGGTGACAGCAGCGTCTTTTCTGTCAGGATTTTACACTAAGAGAACACTTCTGCTCCTATCCTGTGACTTCTGAGTCTGGCTTATCTCGCGCCCGAAGATCCGAGTCGGCGCCCTTGGCCCCTGGACTGCATGGCGGTGTAAGCCACGTGGCTGAGGGTCTACAGTTCACACTTCAGGATGGCAGGGGCTCCACCGGAGGAGAGACGATACAGATGACTCTTGCAACGTGTGGCCCTGTGCACAAGAAAAAGCCAAGATGGGAGGGAGTATGTGTGTGTCCGTGCATATCCACACATCTATTCTTAGATTCTCAGAGCAAAGGCATTTTAGGATACTGAGTTCCTTTCTCCCAACATTGTCACCGCAGGATACTACCTGTCAGAGCATCACTTGTCAAGTCAGCAGGATTGAGATGCACCCCATTCTGCCGTTTTCTGATCATCTGTCCATCCAGTTGTCTGTGTAACAGTGAGCAGCTATTTTTTATGTGCTGGGAGGAAGGCAGGGGTATAAAATATAACTGTAAACTAGAAAAACAGAAAGGTAACCTGGCACCCCGGATTCCATGCCCATCGGGGCTCTGGAGGATGTTATGATGCATTGTTATGAATAACTGGGAGAAAAGGGGATCCCCTCCTTAGAAGAACGTAATAGAACAGGACAAGGTCTGTTGGGGAGATCTGTAGAGGCAGAGGGACTGGATGTTCTGTAGAGAACCATTCTGCCTGAAGGGCTTCAAGCTGTGTGTGGCTCTAAGAACGGGCCAGCACCAGGCTGCCTGCCCATAACGTTTCCTTGCTTTGAACCAGGTCTTATTTTAACCTCAGATGACAAGGATCCTAATAATGGCAACCTCCCTGGCAAGGAAGGGCAGTGTGCAAATTAGGGCATGAAGGAAGTCCAGAGGCTTTGGACTTGCCGTGGTGATCCCCCTCCAACTATGTCCAGGAAACTCGCCCAAGTTCTCACCCGATACCCTCACTTCCTTCTCACTCGGCCTAAGCTTACATGCACAATGCGCCTGGATGCAGAAGAATTGGGTGCTGTGACCTCTAGCCCCTCTTCCTCACTACAGAAGGAGAGGTGTGATAATCCCAGGATCCAGGCAGCCAAGCCCAAGTGGCTCCTTGCTCCACAATGCCTTCTTGCCTCTTGTCCTTTGAGAGTATTTTAAACCATGGTTCCCTGAGAGACTATAAATGTGGTCTGCCTAGAGCCTGCAGATTCCTGAACTGTTGGAATGTTCCTAAATCTGACACCAGAGAGAGCCGTATCAGTGCACAAATATTTTCAGCATATGTTACAAAATGACCTGACACCCTCTGCTACCCTTGGGAGCCCTGACCTGCAAGACAATCCCCTCATCTGTTGCAAATACCTCCGTCTTCAACATACCTCTCTATTCGTAGATGCACCCCTCCACAGACAGATCTGGACTCAGGGATTCTGAGCTGCAGATGGGTGGGGGCTGGCGATGCCAGAGGCAGATGCCATTCTGACTTCCTCCTTTGCCCTGAAAGTGTCAGGGTGGACATGTGAGGGGAGAGGAGAAAAAGGCCAGAGCTGGATGAGATAATAGGTAACGGATGGTAGGAGTTCAGCCATGTGGACATCCTCAAGCTTTGGATGGAAACTCGGAAGAACCGATCAGAGAGAAAGGGGATCAGATCAGAAAAATTGGTCCATATTAACTTCTTGGATAATGAAGTTCAAGTCATCTGGGAAGGAGAAAGCCATACTCTTTTAAGATATCTTTGCCAGTTATCATCAATGGTATCACGGGACTTGTGAGAAGTGGGGTCACTTGGAATTTCATGAGCGTTCATTCCTGATATGGACAGGGTGGCTGGGGCTAGGAACTGCTATCCGGATAGGAGGAAGTGTGCTACGTCCCTAGAAAGTCAACCACCAGCTTTCTTGCCTCCTTCCTTCCTTCCTCCCTCCCTCCCTCCCTCCCTCCCTCCCTCCCTCTCTCCCTTCCTGTCTTCCTTTCTAGATCTTTACAGCTTGAGCCAATGAAATCTAGCGAGACTGCAAGACCCTGGGCTGCTGGACCTTTCTGCCTCTTTGCTGGAGCTCATGAAGTGGCTCAAATCCTGAAAAGGTTCTGTCAGCTACCTGCTTCTACCTTTCATGCTCCAGGCAAGAAAGAGAAACTCGGGAACCCCTGGATGGGGTCGGCCTGGTGTTCACCTGCCTGGTGGCAATGGCAGCACGGCATTTCCTATGAATGACCGGTTGTGAGAAGCTGGGGTCTATAGCTGGCCCCAGGATTTTGCTGTACTGGTTCAATGCATGGATCATACTTTCAACTTTTTTTCCTGTAAAGAAATTCTCTTAAGAGGTTTCTCTTTGACCTGAAGTGACTTAGGGCTTTGTACGAGTCAAACCCAACCCACAGGCAAGTTAAGGGATGGGACAAGAGCAGAAAAAAAAAAAAAATCAGTGAGAGATACTGCCAATCCCTTCTCTCCTGCTACTGTGCACAGGGTGGGGGTGCTGCTTCCTAACTGCTCACTTGCACTCCTTGAAGTAGTTGTTCGTAATTTTCTCACTGGTGTGTGTTCTAGAAACGCGTGGGGGTGAGGCTGGAGAGCTGGCTCAGTGGTCAAGAGCACTTGATGCTCTGCCAGAGGATCTGGGTTCTGTTCCCTGTAGCCACAGGATGGCCACAACCATCTGTAACTCCCTAGTGTTACCAGTCTTTCTCTCTCTCCCCCCAAGCTCCAAGAACACTGAACACACATGCACAGACATGAAGGCAAACATTGCATTGTTCCACCCCCTCGTGACACCACTTTGCTTCCTACTTTTGATAACATTTCTGACGAAGACAGTACGCAATCTGATCATTAATACCCCATCATTACCCTTCACAGACTGCTGCATCCCACAGTTCCTCCGACAGACAAACGTATCCTCATGCATTGCTCCAAGCTCTCAGTCACAACCAGAGTATGGTTTAAGAAGAACCAGCGTTTTCTTGTCATCTGAGTTAGAGTACGACCTATCTTCCTCTTAGAAGTGTATCTCTAGATGAACAGCCCGGCCCTGAAATCTGATGCTGTCTCAGTCTTAGCTTGTGAAGTTCGACATCCTTCCTGTATGGCTTCGAGCCCCCTTTCCTGCCCTGAGACCACAGGTTTCCCAGGTTCTCACTCTGTGTAAGTTTTGAGGAAGGAAGGACATTGAAGAGTCCATGACGCCCATCACCCTTGTCATGGGTGCTGTGGTCGCTTGGGCAGTTACCATGTGTGGTCGCTGGCCCCCAGGACTCTAGTATAGCATCTCAACTAAGATTCCCTTCTGTTCCCTTTTTGTGCAAAGCTAAGCTAGAAGCCATCTACAACTTCCTATTCTTACATTTTCCCCTAAGATCAGCTCTAAGCCACTTGTTACAGAACACGTGACAGTTCCTCTGCACAGTGGATCTGTATGAGTTACTCCTACCCTCTCTCTCCAAGACAGACCAGCCACTCATGTCACTTTCCTGAAGAACACACCAAAAGCAGGGATGTTGGGGACAAGGCTAGAACCTACAGAAATACTGCAGCCTGTGCTTACGTCTGAGTGGATGGCTCCTCTTCCCCGAGCAGTGGCTACCTTCAACCAGCTCTTGACTCTAAGGCAGCATGCAGACAGTCAAAACGGAACCATGTTTGTATACCTCATGAACTACTGAAACCCCAGCCTCAGACAAGGTTCTCTTTGTCTTCATTGTTAAGGACCTCAGGCTGGGTCCTGGTGCAGAACTGTTCTCAAGCTTGAGGACGGTAGGTAGGAGATCCAGAAGCTGTTCAATCATGTGCTTGAGAAATGTGATGCTTCTATTGTTTAATATGTATGTGCTGTGCACAAACCATAACATGTCCCAGCAAGAAGTTAAAGGTCTTTTTATACGTTTCTCTAAACTGTTTGACTCCACCCCTCCTATTAAAACTGACAACAAACCTCTGGGTTGTAGTTATTTATTTATTTATTTATTTATTGCCAATTGTCTACCCCCTATCTGGGAGCCAGGAAGTGGGGGCAGTGGTGGGGGGCAGATAAAGGTTTCTGGTGCTGTGGATGATGAAGGCAGGAAGAAATTGTGGGGAACCCATCACTCTTGTTACTAATAGGGTGTTTGTCTAAAAGGGGAAAGGAAATGATCAAATGTATAAGGAAGCTACAGCACCTTCTTTCTCTGCCTTCATCTTAGCTATAAGCAATTTTCTATATTGGAATCCATTTACTCATTCACACACCTAGAGCTACTTAATGAGTGGCTCATCCTGAACTGGAGTAAGTTTGGAGAATACAGGAGAAACACAACAGACCTCACCCATTCGCTCATAGACAGGCATCATAAAAACTCATGTGGGGGTAGAGAGATGACTTAATGGTTAAGAGAACCTGCTGCTCTTCCAGCAGACGTAGATTCATCTCCCAGTATCCACAGTTCACAACTGTCTGTTATTCCAATTTCAGGAGATCTGACGATCTCTCCTGACCCTGAGGGCATTGCATGCACATGGCACACTGACATACGTGAAAGCAAAGCGCTCATAGGCATAAACTTAAAATATGTACATCTTTATTTAAAAAAAAAAAAAAAGCTCACCTTGTGGGGGATGAGAGGAGTTGGGAGAAAAGACAGAGGAGGAGATTATGCAATCTCGCTCTTACCCTTCCCATCCCTCCCCAAGTGATTTTATTTTTAATATTGCAAAAAAGAATTTGGATGAGGACAAAAACCATCACTGAAGAGAGATGGGACTGAAAGGGGGTCCAGGAGTCCATGTTTACTACATGTTCCTAGGCAGCTCTGACACTGAAAATTATTGTCTAGCAGGAGGAGTAGAACTGCAGAACATCAGAGCAAAGGGAGCCATCATCCTTTATGAAGTCCTTCCCTAGGGTTGAGTAAAGACACTGAAGACAAAGGACTGTAAGCCCCTCTACCCCTCACAATGCCCCCCCTGGCCTCCCATCACCAGGTCATTACCAGTCCCTTGCATATTCTTGCTCCAACAATACCCTCTCCCACATGCTTCTTCCCGTGCTTATCACCTGGGGAGAAGAACACATTCTTTCATCTGAGAGATGCTGGGTTCTGGATACCTCCAGACATTCTTGGAAGAACCTCGTGGTGCTTGGCATATCCCTGCATTTATTCATGCAGCTCATATTTCTAACCTCCTTCTATGTTCCAGAAACCATGATGGGCCCTTGGAATATAATTTTGACAAACTTTATACATGGGTTTATAGACTTCCAAGGAAGGCAAGTGTGAAATAATTTCAGGAAACAAGAATGAAAGTATGGAACCTCCTGTGTAGTGGTGAGCTTAGAACAAGGCCCTGACCTCACACAAGTGGATCAGAGAATCCATCCTGAAGAAAGATGACATTTTAAGGGTGTTTGACTGAGGGTAGGAAGCTGGGGGCTGGAAGGCAAGAGAGAGGGAATGTCCAGAGATGCTTGAAGGTAAAGCTACTAGGGAATGGGGAGAGAACCTGGCATCTTCTTGGATCTAAAATGTAGTAATTGTTGCAGGTACAAAATGATAGATCGGGGGGGGGGCAGTGTTGATGGGGTTCAGGATGCTCAGGATAGGCAGCAAGAGACAGTGCCATAAAGATTCTGTTTGATCCCATCACACATCCTCTTTGTGACACTCCTACCTTCAGACCTGTAGACTCATGACCATAAGTGAAGATATATATATATATATATATATATATATATATATATATATATATATATATATATATGTTGTTGTATTGTAGTGGTTTAAGTGAGAATCCCCCCCCCAGGCTCAAATGTTTGAACACTGAATCCCCAGCTGATGGAACTTTGGGGGGCAGATTTAGGAGGTGTGCCCTTGCTGGTAGAAGCATGTTGTTGAGGATGGACTTGAAATAACTTGGGAAGCAAGAATGAATTGGAGGCTTCCAATTGAACTGTCCCAGGATAGAGGAGATACTGGAAGGATAGATTAGTGGTGGAGGGAGGGAGAGAGGCATTGGACCTACCATCTCAACCACAGCCCTGACCCCAGCATGCTGCTTACTGGGTGAATCTATGCCTCCGCCATTGACTGAGATGAACCTTGGAGGGCTCAGATTCTCTTCATGACAATTCATGATCCCTAAAAGGGTCAAAGGAAGCTAGCTTGTCAGGCCCATGGCAGCATGAGACTCTCAGACTAAACACATGTTGACATGGACATAGATCAAAGGGTACTACTGCCTCACCTGGGAAACAGACACCCACAAAAGGACAACTGTCCTTCCTTCCCTATGTCTTAGAAAAAAGAACCATGGCTACAAAGAACAATTGCATAGCAAATATTCAATTGTTTTGTTGTTGTGACAATATCCCAAGAATACGCTATACTCTTTCCATACTCACTCAAAACATCTGTCCTGTATTCTCTAGCCTTACCCCTACCCTACCTTACCCCTACCTTACCCCTACCCTACCCTGATCTCCGGAGACAAACAGGGTCTCACAGCCCATCCTGGCCTCAAGCTAAGATGCTTCTGTCTCAGCCTCTCAAGTCCTAGATTTCTGAGTGTGTCCCACGATGTAGCTTCTCCTCTGCTCTTGTGCCGAATGAAACTGCAAGACATGCAAAACTCTCAATGGCCAATGGTGATTCAACATGTAGTGGTATTTCATCATTACACTTTGGATGCATCCCTGATCCCAACCCACAATGAATTCAGTGCTCAGTTTAGGAAAAAGTCATACAACCAAAGTATGGAGGGGTCCTGAAGTAGACAAAGTGTGTAAAGGACCATTACTCTATGCAAGGCTTGAAGAGGGCCTGATTCTCAGAGCTGGCCAACTGAGGGATTTATTGTCTGTAGCAATGATTAATAATTAGTCATTTCATCAAAACCACCACATCCTTCTCTTTTTGTTTCTGTGGGACACTCCCTCTGCATCGGGTCCTACAAACTTCCTGTGTCAAGATTGTTCCAGGTCCCCAAGTCACAGATGTTGCCTGTTTCTCTGGAAGTGCATTAATGCCTACATTAGTCCGCTTAAACTGCCACCACAAAATCCTGAAAATGGCATCTTAGGCAACAGACTAATGTTCTTGCTGTTCTAGAGGCTGGGGTACAAGGTCAAGGCCAGATGGCAATGGTGTTTACTGAGTCCTGGGCTGCTGGCATGCTTCCCTTGTGTCTCTGCTCACAGCTTTCCCTGTGCGTGAGAAGAGGAGCCTTGGCCAGTGTCTTTTCCTCCACTTGCAGGTCCACAGTCCTGTCAGATCAAGACCCTTCCAAAACGCTTTAAGTTTAATGGCCTCCTTAATGACCTCATCTCCAAATCCGTGTGAGATCGGGGCTTCAACCTATGCGCTGGATGAAGAACAACAGCCTACTGAGCAGCCTCAGTGCCACCTAGGGAAGCCTGACCTCATATTTGATGTCATTTTAACAACATCCAGGAAAGTGTCAGAGGTTGGGACATTGATTACACTCTGAAAGGTTTCTGCTATGCACATAAGCAGCCCAAACTGGGGACCCTATCCTTGTGGACAAGTGAGATAGGTTGTTACATCTGAAGCAGGGATTTTGACATCTAGGGGACGTTTGATAATGTCTAGACACGATTCTGGTTATCACAACCACTTGATGGATACTACTTGGTATCTAGGGAGAAAGGGCTTTCGATTCTATTGCACATCTTATATCTGCTGAAGAACCCCAACACAGAGAACCATTTGGCCACAAATAGCAGTGGAGGCAAGGTTAAGAAGCCCTTTGCTGTGGTGGAACAGCCATGTTATATGATATGACCTTCTCTATGGAAGACCCTCTCGCTCACACCCTGGGCTGAGAAGGAAAGACAGGAAAGAAACATTTATGTGAGCATGGAAATTCCCATCCTAAGCAAGTCCCACCTGGAATTCCTAAGTGTTATGGGTTTTCAAGTTCTGCCTAGAGTGGAGGGTACATAGGTTGGCACTGAGGAAAGAGATCCAGGGGAGACGGGGCAGCGTGAAAGGCCAGAGTCGTGGGCACAGGAAGTGGACACTCACTCTTGTTGGTGTCCACCATCACCTTTGTTCTGTCATATGGGGATCAGGCCTCCTCCATCACAGGTCAGCAGGACTTTGCTTCTGAACAGAAGCCAAATAGAATTTCTTCTCACATAACTTGAATTTTTTTTTGTTTTTTGTTTTTTGAGACAGGGTTTCTCTGTGTAGCCCTGGCTGCCTGGAGCTCACTTTGTAAACCAGGCTGGCCTCGAACTCAGAAATCCGCCTGCCTCTGCCTCCCAAGTGCTGGGATTAAAGGCGTGTGCCACCACACCTGGCTTTTTTTTTTTTTTTTTTTTTTTTTTTTTAAGATTCTTTTCTATCCTTTCTAAAATTCTTAAATTTTTAATTTTATGATTATGGATATTTTCCCTAATGTGTCTGTATACCATGTGTGAACCTGGTACCCTTGGAGAACAGAAGAAGGCATCCCCTGGAACTGGAGTAACGGACAGCTGTGAGCCACCATGGTTCCTCTGGAAGAACAGCCGGTACTCTTAACCACAAAGTCATCCCCCACCTCACGACCAAATCATTGTCCTGATTATAAAATTAAGACATCGCCTTGGTCAAAAATGTAGAAAGCACCATTGTTATGGCTTGAATCGTAAATGCCTTCCCCCCCCCCCAAAGCACCTCTGCAGCCTCTTGGCAAACATCTGGAGGTTGTGACATCTTCAAAAGTCGGCACCTGATCTGGAACTGTGACCTCAAGCTAGCGCAAGGCCACCGGCTATTTCTCTAGTATAAAACTGTGGGGGTCTTGGTGAGAGGGAACATCCAGGATTGAGGAGTGCACCTTTGAAGGGCATGCCACGTTTCATCCTCTTCTTTTGCTTCCCAGCCACCACAAAGGGAGCAGACCCTGCACACATGCTTCCCCATGGTGAGTGGTGGACAAGCGTCTGTCAAAGTATGCCTTTCCTGGGGCTGGAGAGATGGCTCAGTCCGCTGAGAACATTGACTGTTCTTTTAGAGGTTCCGGGTTTAATTCCCAGTACCGACATGGTGGCTTACGCCTTGTAAATCTAGTTCTAGGGTATCTGACACCCTCAGACAGAAATATATGCAGGTAAGCGCCAATGCATACTTTTTAAAAAAAAAAAAGAGTATATGTTTATTTTAATTTGCTTTATCTCAGGTAATTTATTACCTAGCCTGAAAGCTGACTAAAGCTCCCAGACATTAGGAAATAATCTCTACTAATAATCTCCCCTCCTGAAGGTCATTGCGGCTCAGACGTCAGGGCTTCCTCCAGCCTTCCGTATAAAACAAATTTAGTACGTGGACAAGCACAGCTGAAGGGTGCTATTGCAGAGCAATTTTATTTCTGTCTCTTGTTGCTCTTTTTAAATTCAGTCAGCGGTTAGTGTTCCTCGATGCAAAAGAAGGCGGCCTGGCAAATTGTCTGTCCCCTCACGGCCGTGGAGTCCTCTCAAGCTGCAAAATGCAGTGACAAGTCAGAAACAATAAACCCAGGTAACAGAGTGGAGTGCACATTGCTCATCACTTACAATAAGACTCCTCCCTCGGATTCGAGGAGGAGGGGAGATTGGGGCTCCTTTCTTCTCTGTCCCCCAGTCTCCTCCTCTGGACCAATGGATGCTGACTGGAAGGAAAGCAGGTGAGAGGGAGACTCCCAGCTGAGCAGGTCTGTTCGAAGATTAACTTGTGCTTTCTAGGCTTCTGAAATGCCCACACCCTCATCAGGAGTGCCTTTGGATTCCTCTGTAAATCCCTTGCTTTCAAAGTCCAGAGTCCAGTGACTTTATCTTCTGTGTGGGCCCTTTCCCTCACTCTGCCTCTTTAGAAAGCCAGCCACTCACTGATGCTTTTTCTCTGTGCTCTTAACTTTCCTAGGCAAAGGTTTGGGGTAGGACCGCCATCACCTTCACTAACAGATGTCCCAAGCTAGGTTCTCCAGAAACATGCCTGCTTCGTGAAGCCCCGCCCCATATAATTCTAAGTTTAAAATATTTCAAATTCATATGCAGCCACTGGGAAGAAATAAGAGAGGTAGCCAAATTAGGGGGAGATTTGTAGGAAAGAATGTTAATTATTTTTTTAATCATCCTGGGAGATATAAATGTATGCTTTCTGTAAGAATACCAACTGGGTTGTGAGTTTCTTGGCTGGTTGATAAAATCCTATTTGAGAAACTAAAAATGTAAACATTTTATGCAGTACAGAAAGCTGTTCATCAGAAAACGCTAAATTCCTCAATGCATTTCGAACGCTTTAGAAACTCCAACATTTCCCCCCAATTTGTTTCTTTTTACCCTTCTTTCTGTGTTCTTCCACGTGCGTCACAACGCTGCCTATTTTGCTGAATAAACACATTTTAGTTTTCCAAGCTTCACTTCCTGTCTCCAGCCCCGTGGGCTCTGCCCCCTTGTGGTTGTTACCTAAGCAGTACTCATCACTATAGCCTAGGGATGGCAACTGTGAGTCCGGGTTTGGATGCTGGGTTTAGGAGTAAATAGATCAGTCCCTGCCTAAAGGGAGCTCGGTGATGCTTAAAGTCAGAGCCCACTTAAGCTTGCTGAAGTTTATGGAAGAGGGAACTGAGACTTACACAGTTTGCCTAGGACTTGGCTGAAGTGAATCACTAGGAAGAGAGGGTGACAAGACTTACAGAAGAAGAGCTGGGAGGAAGGGGAGGGAGAGGGAACATTCTAGCCGAAAGGGCCCCTGCCTGGGCTCCAGCCCCAGCAGAGCGTGGGTTCTGCTCAGTGGAGGCCTGGAGCGTGCACCGATGGCATAGACAGCAGGAGTCAGAAACTTGAGGGCGTCGATCTAGAGATAGCTGGTCCTAGGCACGCTGTGTCAGCCTCAGTCTGTTCTTCCATTAAAATGAGCGTGAGCGCAGTGCCTGCCTCATGAGTCTGTGGAAGGCTAATCTGAGAGTTCCGTGCTTTCCTCGGCTTTAAAATGAGTCAATGGAGCTGGTGGTGGCAAGTGGCACAGGGTGGCCTAGAGAAAGGTACATAAAATAGGTTACCAGACAAAACATTTGCTGGTAATGAATCACAAGGGCATTCATTTTAAAATGACCCATTCGTATCTGTCCTAGTTGGCTTGAATTGTCAATTTACACACAGCCTAGAATTACCAGAGAGGGCAGCTTCCAAGGAGGAACTGCCTTGTTCAGATTGGTGTGTGAGGATGGCAGTGGAGATGAGCCTTGACTATTGAGTTTTGGTGCAGGAAGACCCGGCACCATCCTTAGGTGGAGCTTGTGAGTAAATGAGCCAGCATTGTGTTCTTCCACAATCTCTGCTTCTAGCTCTTCCCTTGTTCCTGCCCAACTTCTCTTGGAGACAGACTGGGACCCAAAAGTTACCTTGAGTAAATCCTTTCTATCTCTAAGCTGCTTTTGGTTAGAGAGGTTTTTGGTTTTGTTTTTGTTTTTATAATCATGGCAACAGAATCAAACACAGGCATTTACTTTACCATTTACTAAGGATGAGAGCTAATTTGCGTACTGTGAGATGGCTCACTCAATCTAACCCCAAAGCGTGGATGCGTGCTGAGTTCCACAGTAAGAAATTAGAAGTCTGTTTTCCATAATTAAATCTTTATGCTTATATAAAGTAGAAAGCTGTGTTACTGGGGGAAAAAAGCAATCTATAATACATGGCCATCTGTAATCTAAGCTGGGAGTCAGTGGTGGCCCAGGAAGCATCACAGGCATGCGAGACACAAAAATGTACACCAGGTTTTGGTACCAAGGCTGTGGTGCATGACTTACCACACGCGAGCAGTGCCACACACGCCAGATTCGTTCTGTGCTTGATTTTGAATTATTATTATTTTTAGGCATTGAGCATTGATTGAGAATTGTTTACTGTTGCTAATTTTTTTCACAACTGCACACTAAGTTCTGTGACCCCATACTGGATCACAAGACCCAGTTTAGGAAGTCCTGCCCTAGAGAATGGGTGGCGTATGTGGATGAATGTGCAGAGAAACAAGAGTTGAGGACAGAACGTGAAGGCTACACTAAGGAGCCCCAAACCACCTTTGAGACAGTGGTGAGCTGCCTCCCGTGGTCGTTTGCCACCAAGAAGCATGACCCAAAGAGAATCACAGGAAGAGCATTACAGACTGGAAGGAGCTAATTAGTGAATATTTTCCGCCTACTCATTGAAAACAATGGCAGAGGGCTTACAAAGAATGGTGGGCAAGAGAGGTAGCAGGAGGCTGTGTTCTGGGGACTTCTGTTCTAACAAAGCAGACACATCCATTGGTCCACCTCACAGCGCAACATGGTTACACATCATGGCAGGCTGGCAAGGAGTCAGGGGTCTCACATGAGCTCTCTGGGTGTCATCTCTTCAGTCTGGTTTGGATCCTTACCCTGCTGCCTTACAGAATCAATATGTGGATCTGATGAAATCATAGGCTAACGTGTATACACACACACACACACACATACACACACACACACACACACACACACACACACACACACACACACCACTCGTTTCAAGAAGCTTCAGTCACTACAGGAGCAATCATGATAGTGTGTTTGTGGTGATGATCTGAAGTCATTTCACAGTGGACTCCTCTGGCTGACTTGGCCCTTCCAACACAGCAAGACAGAGTGGTTCTGCCTTCTTTCCCTACTCCAGAGTAAAAAAAAAATCCAAGTGAAAACAGGGTCAGGAGATGGCTTTGCGAGTGCTGGGTGCTTACAGATAGGCTAAGCCAAGAGTTCTCAAGGGAGCCCTCAGGCTCCTTACGGGAGGTGCTTGCTTGTCACAATGACTAGGAACGGTGACTGTTTGTCACGGACTACCCCAGTAGGGTATAGGGGTTCCTGGGACAAAGTTAGGTGGTTAAGGATTCGGCGGTGACAATCAGAAACACAGTTTGAATCTGAGTGTATGTTGCTGCTCTTAATCAAGAAACATACATAAAGAAACAATTATTATAATTCTGAAAAGATGTGTTCAATGAGGCAGTCATGGATAGGACAGATATCATCATAGTCATTCGGCACAGTAAAGCACAGAAATCATCCAGGGCTACTGGCACAACTCCAGGAAGTGGTTAATACATTGTTATGGTCAGTTATTATTTAACATCTAGTAGCTGTTCTTTTTGTAAATCTTCAAAACGTAAATTTAAATTATCTTAATTCTTTTTATTTAAAGCTTTCTAAAACAATATACCAAAGCCCACTTCTGATGTTTCATACCAAAGCCATGTGAAACTTATTGTTGGGAAAGATTTTATCTATCAACACTATCTTGTAAATGATTTATAAAGTGAAGCGCTGATTTCCCTGGAGATAAGGTCATGGCTAATACCCCTATCTCAAGGGATGCTCTCACACCATTATTTTCACTAAAAATTTTAGCCTAGGCCACCAGGAACATCTCATAAGTAAGAAAAAGAATAGAAGAAGATAAAACAGATAAATTGCCATGAGAACTACGGCTCAATGTTTTTTCTCCATCCAAGAATTCCACAACCAGTTCCAGGAGGCCACCTTCCCTTGAAGTTTTTGCCTCAGTCTGTAGAACTTGTCACACAGATTCTACTGGGGTTGGTGTGGCAACTGTCAGTGACAGAGACAGAAAGCAACTGTCTCTTTGCAGGAGCATCCAGTCTCCATGATAAAGAATTACTCTGCTCAGCCTTTAGAATGTCACATGGCTGAAACACGGGCTTGTGAATCTGAGCCAGTGTCAAATCTGCTTCACAGGAGGCACAATCGAGTCAGACAATGGAGTCATGGTGCCCTGAACTTTCCAGTTAGAGTGTGGATGGAGGACACACCTTTACTCCCAACACTTGGGAGGCAGAGGCAGGTGGATTTCTGAGTTCGAAGCCAGTCTGGTCTACAGAGTAAGTTCCAGGACAGCCAAGGCTACACAGAGAAACCCTGTCTCAAAAAAACAAAAACAAAAAACAAAACAAAAGATTTCTTTTACTTGAAACCTTTTAATTGTTTACTGTTTTGGAAAAATCATATTAATATAACATAGTGTCACATTCACAGAGGCACTCTCTATGTCTATGTTTCTCTGTCTCTCTCTATCTCTCTGTGTGTCTGTCTGTCTCTGTCTATCTCCATCTTTCTCTGTCTCTCTCTCTGTGTCTCTCTCTCTGTCTCTCTCTCTCTGTCTCTCTGTCTCTGTCTCTGTCTCTCTCTGTCTCTCTCTCTCTCTCTCTCTCACACACACACACACACACACACACACACACACACACACTTTTATTTAACACTTATTTCAAATCTCAAAAAAATCCATAGATAATTGTTCAGCAGAAATTTTTCTTGTTCTTCCTAACTCCACATGCGCCTATGTAACTCCATGTGAGTATCTGTGAAAGCCATGACCTTCTAGTTCTTGTTGGTTGAGGCAGAGTTTTCTCCTATGGCCCTTGTCCTGGAACTCCAGACCTTAAAGCCCCAGTCTCTAGACAGGAATTATGGTTGTGTGCCTGGACTCACTGCTTCTATTGTCCTGTTATGAAGTGTTTAAGGCGTTGGACCAAAGAGCATGTTAAGCTACTTGCCTTTTCTTTCTCCTGCAGTTGAAGCTTTTATGAATGTATAGGTGAGTTGTATCAACTGTGAGCTCCATTGCATGTACTAAGGATGACAATACGGAATTTTTGTTATTGAAAGTGTTGGGGTGTCAGGGTAGAGAGCTGCTGAATTCTATCTTGCTACTGGGGAGTGTGGAGACCCATCACCAAGTGACTCATCACCCTCCCTGGCCTCTTCCCGATGCTTCCTTGTAGGGTTTTGTCTGATTAGTGGATAAATGTGTCTGGTCTGAATTTAGCAGAGACAGGGTGCCCAAAGTTGGGACTGGGGTTGGGGGGGTGTACCAACAGTGCTGATAGAAATTTTTACTCACTTCCAAACCCCACATTAACTCATGAAGCTTCTATCTGAGGTTGCCAATGGATCCCTGAGTCCCAGACAGTGTAGAGCCCTCATCAGACCAAGGGAGCCAGTGATCTGAGCTAAATGACCAGGACTAAATTTAAGTGTACTGGGACCCTTCTTACCCCATCTGGATACCTCTGGTGATCTGCCCATCACCTTGGAGTCCTGGTTTACAAGAAGATGCTGTATTTATAGACCATCTTTCTGGGAAGTGCGAAGGCTCTTTTTGGAGATTAGCTCATTGCCGCAGGGGTGGAGGGGAGTGAGGGAGCCAGAGGCTGGTGCTCCTAGCCCTGTAAGGCAGCAGACTGAGCGGCTGTGGAGGCTGAGCCTCTGTCTGCAGTGTGCCCTCCTCTGAGTCCCATCAGCCTCTCTCAGCCTGGCTGGCACTGAGCTCTTAGCCCAGTGACAGGCATATGGAGCCTCTAGGAAGAGTCTGCGGCTGCTACGATTCTATCTTTCTCATGGCTGTTGCAACCTGCTGCAAGCTGGCTGCAGCCCCGTCTAGAGCTTTCTGTATTGCTCTGTATAGATACATATAATATAGGATTCCCTTTTTAAAAAAGAAGTGGGATCTTTCTGTGTTGCCCAGGCTGCCCCTGAACTTCTGGATGTAGCTGAGACTTTAGGTGCCTCTATTATGCCTGAGTAAAAAAACATATTTAAGGCAGCTAGAGTTTGGTGAGTGTCTGCCAAGGGTCCATTGCCATTGAAGGCTTAGTCTGCATGGTGACACTGTGGGTGACAGTAGGGCCTTGGGGAGGTGGGATTAGTAGGAAGTTCTAAGGTAGAAGGTCTTGGTAGAGGATTTTTCTGAAAGAATCAAGTTCTAACTATCTTTCATCTCTGAGCTCCTGTTTAACATAATGGCCTTTCGTTTCCATAGACTTCCACCATAATCCAGTGTCCCCACCAGAGGACAAACCAACAAAGACTCAAACCTTGCCCAGTGTTAGCCTTTAAAGTGCAAAGACAGTGATCTACAAAACCTTTTTATCTGTGTAAGTTAGCTGCTTCGGGCATTTTGTTGTAGCAATGCAGTGCTGATATATGCACCAAGTTGATGGCATTGGGTAGATGCTTACCATGTGTAACCACCATCACCAATCCTCTTCATGATTCTTTTACCATCATTCTGTGCCCCATAAACCACCGATTCCCAATTCCTCCTCTCTTCCCATCTCATAACAACACCCATCCCACTTCCTGTCTCAGTGCACTGCCTGCCTATTCTACATGGCTCCTAGAGGGAAGATCCTACCACATCTGTACTTCCTCCTCTGACTTTTTCCATTAGTGTTATGACTTCTAGGCTCATCCATCAGTGTAGCTGCAGGCTGAGCCCAAAGACACCTTCTCACATCCAACAAAGCCATCCCACATTGGCCAAGAACTTCCTTTCTTGCACATGATGCTGATGAAGGGGGATGCAGACTAGCTCGATTCCATACTGAGACCATCAAGTTTGTCTTCAGGATCCATGGTCTCACCTACTGTGCAGCTTTCCTACATCTTGTGTCAGGTTGCTAGATACAGAAGAGAAAAGGGGAGACTCAATGGAGACTTCAGGCCAACAGCAAGTTACTCCCATGTGCTGAGGCCAGCCTAGGCTATACAAAACCATATAACATGACAATAACAATTACTATTACTTATTTCTACTATAATAATACAATAAATTAGTAATTCTTTTCAGAAATTTCCATTGCTTATATTTGTTTATGTGGGTATATATATATATATATATATATATATATGCATATATATATACACATATGTAACAGTGCACATGCAGAGGTCATAGGACAACTGTCAGGAGTCAGTTCTCTCCTTCTACCGTGTGGGTCCCTGGGCTCAAACTCAGATTGTCAAGTTTGGTGGCACATGTCCTTATCCACTGAGTTATCTAGATGGCCTGAAGTTATTCACTCTTCATCCTTAATCTACCTGGATGTCTTGTGTCTTCCCTGAAAGCCCCATCTCTCTCGATGCCCCTTCATGCCTTCAGCAGGCCCTTGCCCCCTGAGTGCTTTCCCTACTTCAGCCTTATGTGCCTGTGAAGGTAGAGGGCTATCAGTGCACAGCTCAGCTCCATATGCAGCTGGTGGACAATCAGCTAGTCCTCAGCTTCGTTGACTTGTTTGATGATGATACTTCCTGCCCAGAGAGGCTGTAAAGAGTTTCTGTAGGAAGCAAATAAACAGGGGGCTGGAGAGATAGATGACTTGATGGTCAAGAGTCCTTGCTACTGTGGCTGAAGACCTGAGTTTGGTTCCTAGGACCATGTCAGGTGCCTCCTGACTTCAAATTCAGGGAATCTAATGTCCTCCTTTGACCTCTACAGGTACCTGAAGACACACACACACACACACACACATACACACACACACACATACATAACAAAATAATTTAAAGAGCCAGATGTGATGGTGCACTCCTTTAATCCAGAACTCTGGAAACAGAGGTGGAAGGATCTCTGTGAGTTCAAGCCTAGCCTGGTCTACATAGCTAGTCCCAGGATAGCCTGGTCTACATAGCTAGTCCCAGGATAGCCAGGTCTGTATAGAGAGTCCCTGTCAAGAAGAGAGAGAGAGAAGG
>NC_034591.1:142128634-142138310 GCF_900095145.1 Mus pahari
AGGGAGGGAGGGAGGGAGGGAGGGAGGGAGGAAGAGGCAAACATTCCTGGTACATTTGTCCCAACTGGGAAGTAATGGATTTTATCCACCCTCATGTCCCCAGCATTTACAGAAATTATCTGCTGCAAGAGTGACAGGTTGGGGACTAGACTGACAGGCCCATGAAAGCCCCAAATCACAGCCACCCTGGCAGCCTCTGGCCAATGTTATTCAGTCTACTTTTGGAATGCTGGAAAGGGGCAGCTAGAAACGGGTCTGAGGACTTCTACACACCGTTGAAATGATCTCTGCCTGGCTTAGTAGAATTTTGAGTCATGGGAAGCCTGTTTGAGAGTCAGGCAGGGCTCAGAGAAGCCCCTCAAGCATCTCTGTCACCCCGACCCACCCTTAAGCCTCTGCCTGCCCAGCCCATTTAAGTTCCTGGCAGGGGACGGCACTGTAGGAGACTTACATCATTACCCTGATGCTAGGTTGCTTGCTGGAAGCAACTCTAGAATGAGGTTCTTGGCATCTCTGCTGAGCTCTGCCCCATGGGGAAAGGCAGGGGCTCTGGAAGGATTTCTGGACCCCAGCGTTTGGGGATGTCTGCTTCAAGCTAAAGGCTCCTTCAGTGGGGCCTGCACTTGCCTGTCTCCAAGTGAAGTAACTCTAGAAGACAAATGTGCAGGGGGCCTGTCATGGGGTCTGGAGAGGAGTGGCCCGATCCTGACCTTTAGATTCAAATAAGTGGATAGATAGATAGATAGATAGATAGATAGATAGATAGATAGATAGATAGATAGATAGATTGTGAGTCCTGTTCAGACTTAAAAGTTCATTAACCCCCACCCCCAAATAATCATAAGTCCTTACACGAAGAAATGTTCTACTTCTGTATGAGAAACCGTCATTTGCATATACGCCCAGTTTATTAGAAGAAATTCAGAGATTATTCACTGTTAGGAGTCATTCTCCGTTAACCATCAAATATGCCCACAGCAATTGTCTCTTGGTAATAGATCGTTGTGAGGAGGGGTTGACCTTGCATCTGGGCCTTTTCCCAGACCTGTGCTGTGGAGTCAAGAGCAGAATGAACATGAAGAGAGAGAAACTTTAACCCAGAGGGCAAAAAACTTAAGAAGGGGCCCCCAAACCCCGATAATCATTATAAATACAGTTTAGTCTAAATTTTTAAAAACCTAACTTCATGATGTAGATAGCATAATGAAAACATTCTACATTTTAAATCAAAATGACCAACCAGCCTTTTGGATTTTCCTCTGTTTTCTTCCGTTTGCCTTTTGAAGGCAGGAGTTCTCTGGGTATCATTACATCCCCAATCAATGACCAGTATTGACAGGTGCTCACAGATAAGCCTGCCTGGGAAGAATATACAAATAGACAATGAGAGTACACAGGATTTAACTAGGGAAAAATTATTAGAAAACTAGTGTTCCTAACTGGGACATGAAAAAGCCCTTCTTTCCTTCTTTTTCCTTCTGCTTTTTTGAGTGTCTCATTGGTGAATGAGATCCATGACTGATGGTGGCTAAGTCAGCTCCAGGTTCTGAGCTGCCTACGTGGACTGCCAAGTTTTCTTGTCCAGGCAGCAGGGCTCAGAGGTCCTAAGACCCCTTTGGCTTTCTGCCACAGAGGCACTCCAGAGCCAGATGGATCTCTTCCCCACATACCCCGCCCCCTGCTTACAGTAGTTGTGAGTAATTCTAAAGGAAGCTGATGGGGAAAGCCCTGCACAGCTATGGGAACCTAGTAAATAGGTGCCTGGGCCACAAGATAACGCAAGGTTCCTGTCACCTTTGGTCCTTCTGCTGTGATTTTTGGTAAGCATTCCTATTTCGGCCAACAAACAGTTCTAGGAATCAGGGGAACATTGAATTCTTATGGCTGGGAAAAAAAACCCCACAGGAGTTAGCGGGCTGGAATGTTCCTTTCAGGCTGAACCCACTCCAAACACCACTGCATTCTGAGCTGTCTTTAAGGTGTTGCTCAGAGTTGCCTTGAAGCATCTGTTCTGGAAGTTTCCAAGCAAAGGAGTTCATTTAAAGCTAGCGTCTTTTCCCGTTCAGTTCAAAGCAGCTCCGTTGTTATCTCCCCATGATGAGAGGATCAGCAGAGAATAAAGCACACAGAGTCCCCATGCCAAAGGGGTCCATGCATAGAGGGGAACAGAGCACGGGTGCCAGACACAGACCACATGGGTTCAAGTCCTGACTCTATTCCTTCTAAGATGTATGCTCTTAGACAAGTCATTTCATTCTGAGACTCAGTTGCCCTATTTGTAAGATGGACATGATCATTACGTAGCTTTCTCATGGGCCTATCCCATGAATTAAAGCTGAATTTCTTAGAACAGATAGTGGCCCATCAGCAACAGACAAATCAGGTCATCCACCATTACAGCCCTTTATGGCACTCAAATAAGTACAAACTGGCCATCAATAACACCCATGGCATGATGTGTATTCTACAATAGAGGACAATTTTTCACTCTGTATCTCATATTAAAAGAATAAGCAAGAAAGAAAGATGTTTCGAGGTGAGGATAAGTTTAGAACTTAATATACCACCAACCTTTTGCAGACTCTTCCCTTCATCCGCATCTTAGTAACAATAGATGTTGGAAATATATAGTCTTGACCTTGACAGGAACTGGCTGTTGGACTCAGGGAATGTGGTTACTTCGTTGGCTCTCAGTCTTTAGGTATCTGATCAAACTTACTAAGCCTTATTTCTAACCCAAACCGCAAATTAAAAACAAACAAACAAAAAACCAGGCCTGCATTTTATTGCTCCTGTTGTTTTATGAGGTGGGAAGTTTCATTTTTGAACCACTCAAAAACACCTGGTGAATGGAACTGGAGAGATGGCTCAGCAGTAATGATCGCTCTCCTTAGAGGACCTAGGTTTGATTCCCAGCACAAATGTGGTGGCTCACAACTATCTATAACTCCAGTTCTAGGGGCTCTGCTCACATGCAGTATACAGAGATACATGCAGGTAAGACACCCATATACATAAAATGGACTTTCTCAGCAATAACAAAAAGCAACCACAGTTGGTAAAGTCTACACACAGTGCTTCAAATCTTTTGAGCATGCTCATTTTGCCACATGTAAATGTTAAAATGCTGTGTAACCATCAGAATAATCTACGATAGCCATACTTTTGGTTTTAATGAGTTTATTGAAAGTTTAACAAGCAAAAATTAAAATAAATAACTATCAAGGATTTGGATGAGGGAGATCATGCAAAATATCAAATCCTGTGCTTTGAACGTCCAGCAGAAATTAACTGGGGAAGCTGTTTCGAGGCAGCCAGCTGGAGTTCCCAACACAGATGTCCTGGTGAAGCAATGTTCCCTGAGGTGAGATTTCCAAAGAAAAGAACGAATAACAACAGGAAGATAAAATCACTCAGTTGAGCACTCCTAAAGTTCATCAAACCCTGATCAGGGAAGTCGAGGCACTTAGCTGGAATTCCTGATTGAGCGTTGTTCTCTTTTTGGCTAGACTTGAGGTTTCTCATTCTCAGGGCAGCCTGTGTACATCACTGGGCAAACAACAGTAGCATCTGACGGAGATGGTTTACCTTGGGTATAGTGGAGGGCAGTAAAAACCAAAGGTCAGCCCTCACAGGGCTTATAACATACAGATGGAAAAAAGCCCTGACCCAGAGAATCAATCAGCAATGCATAGACTGAACAGTGCTTAGGAGAGGTCTCAGAACAGGGGTCAACTGTGTTGAGTGCAGAGTGCAGGAGGAAACAGTAGACTAGCACTGACAAGATACTCTAATGAACATCCCTGAGCCTTGGTTTTTCTCACCTGTATGGAGAATCTCCACCTTGGCTATCTTAATGCTAATGTCATGGACTGGTGGCTTACATATCATGGATTCTGAAGGTTGGAGAGCTGGGATGAGGATGCCGCCAAGCTGAAGTTCTTGGCATGGGCTTCCTTCTTGGTGGTGTCTTCAGATAGACCTTAAGTCTTCTCTTCCTTTTGTTCCTTTTATGAAAGTGTTTATTCCATTGCAAAGGCTTCATTGAACCCTAACCTCCATTCCCAAGCTCAGTCTTCAGATGCCCATCATATGGGCGATCACGTTAATATATGGATTTGGAGGTAAAGATACAAGCATTCCTCCCACATCAGTAATCAGCGACCCACTGTTTTCTGGAGTGGTTGGGAAGACACAGAAGCAACCCATGCAAAACGAAACACAGATGCAGACTGAGCTGTCGAGTTTTATGCTAACTTGACACAAGCTAGAGTCATGACAGCGGGGGACGCAATGGAGAAAATCCTCCTGAAGATTGAGATTTATGCAAAATTGTTGAGCATTTTCCTAATTAGTGATGGATTGGGGAGGGCCCAAACAAACCCTTTCCTGCCATGTTGCTTTTGGTCATGGTGTTTCCTTACAACAATAGTAACCGTAACTAAGATACACACTGAGGACACCCAAGCATTATCCGATGTTATTCTGATGTTGTTCAGGCAGAAATGCCCTTGGGGGTCAGAGGTGGACCTGTCCCTTACTCGTTGGAAAACAGGGCCAGTGTTGAAGGGCAGGGTAGCTAGGCTAGCCCTGAGGAATGGTTGGGTCTGCTCACTAGACTCTCTTTGATGCCCAAAGGGCTGTATCAGAAAGTGAATGGCACAGGGTGCTACATAAAGGGTAGCCATTTGGTAAAGGTTTTGGGTGGATGGACAATCAGGTGGTCTACAAAGTTGTTCCTAGAAGTTTCTTGTTTACCTTATTAACAAAATTATCAAGCATTCC
This sequence comes from Mus pahari, assembly GCF_900095145.1. NCBI lineage: Eukaryota > Metazoa > Chordata > Mammalia > Rodentia > Muridae > Mus > Mus pahari. The sequence goes on from NC_034591.1 coordinate 142,133,420, forward strand.
TTAATTGGATTATACTTTTCTGTCCTAAATAATTTCCAGAGTCACAAGAAGAATGTTCACCTGTACACACCCACATGAGAAACAATACACATGGAAACTGGGCCCCGGTTGAAATCAGGACGCCCCTCCCCAAGTCTTTTTTTTGAAAGAACATCCCACACATGATCTGGAACAAAAAGATACTTTCATTGAGTGTCTTGAATGTGGTTGCTGAGATAGAGCAGGTTAGCCTTCCAACAATTTAGAAAAGCCCGATGAAGAAGGGGAGGAAGAGGGCTGTAGGAAATCAGACACAGTTCGAGTCTAATTTGAAATACTGAAAAGAATGCAATGATAAAATAGAAGAATATGCACCACAGATATAGGTCAGGGCTAACACTGTTATCCTCCCTAAAGAGCATGGAGAAAATAAATATGAATCTAAGATCTCAACTCCCTAAAGTACAAAACCATACCAAAGAAAGGAGAGACTAGACCAAGCAGCTCAAGCCAAGGGAACCAAAGATGAACCAAAGATATACCAAAGGAGATACAGACAAACGTATAAGAGTCAGAAAAATGTGGTCATAAGGGTCACTTATACCTATTGAACTGTCAAATAATAATAAATATATACAGAAATAATAATAAATATACACAGAAATAATAATAAATATATACAGAAATAATAATAAATATATACAGAAATAAACAAACAACATTCTCGATTGATATTATGCCCTTCCTCCCACTCCCCAATTAACTCTTGTGTTTGAAAGTTCAGTCCCTAACTGGTAGTGCTATTTTGGGAAATTCAGGATATGGAACTAACCAAGGAAAGTAGGTCACTGGGTCATGTCCTTGGGGGATTAATCTTTTCCTTAGCCCATCTTTTTTACTCTCTCTGTCTCTTGCCCTTCACCTTTTCTCTCTGCTGTGATGATCTGCCCCCCTGGGAGCCCAGGACCAATGGAGCTAAGGACTGCAGACTGAAATCTTTGGAAACATGCATCATTTTCCAGGAAATAAACTGTTCATATCTAAGGCGACTCCTGTCAGGCATTTTGTTACAGCACGGAACTGAGTAACTGAGTAACAAATGCGACTAACAACCATCAATTATGAAATAAATAAATAAATACCCTTCAGCCTTTTCTCATGGACTGGAGAGGAAGAATTGTGTGTGCGCACTACCGTTTATCCATCCCTGATAAGTCACAGTGATAGCATGTTGCTGGTGTATGAGACCACAGAGGTCTTCTGATGTTACTGTGTCAGCCCCAGCTGCCTGTTAGTCACCCCTTCAGATGTCTTAGTCAGCTTACCTGGGACAACCAACTTACAAACTGAAAAGGCTCATTAGGCTCATTTGGCTCATGGACTTGGAGGTTTCAGTCAATAGTTGGGCATCCCAGAGCTCTGGACCCCTTAGTGAGGCGTGTACCATTGTGTGATGAAGCCAAGTCATCTCATTGACAAGCTTCTGACAGGAAGAAGAAGCTGGAGTCCCACAGTCCCCTTCAAGGGCCACCAGTGGGGCTCACAAGTCCTTTAAGTGAAGGTCAGTCCATTAGCATGTGGGGCTTTAGAGACATCCAACGTGCAAACTGCATTTATCAGGGGTTTTTCCTAAATGTTCTGAGTTCCGTTAGGGCTTAGCAACTACCCGGGGAACACGATCCACAGTCTGGGTAGAGAACGAATAATCTTTGCCAATTGCTTCATTCTACATGTAAGGAGACTGAGGCCCTATGAGTGTGGAGGAGTGGGGTGGGGTGGGGGGGGCACCTCACTTAGGGACAACACTGTTTTTCAGGCTGACAGGAGGTCCATCTGGTCCCCACATGTGAACTTCAAGGCTGCATTGGAACAGCCTTCGATATTCCCGTACGGAATTACACCATAATGAGTTTCAACTTTCCCTTCGAGCTCGAAGGAATGCTGGAATGCTCCTGAAATTCCACGACTTTCCCCTCAAGTCACCCTTGATTTTTGTCTGACCTTCTGCATAGGTAAGGGAAGAAAGAATTGTACTTCTCATAATTTTATACACAAAAATATAAAGAAAGATTGGAAGTGGTCAACATTTCCTATCTTAGGTCTCAGAAGCAAAGGTTTTGACTGAATATGTCTTCAGTCTCTTATTCAAGTACTTGAATTTTTCTTTAAAATTAGACCAGATTGGTACATGATTTTTTTATGCTTGGTTGTACTTTTTTATTTTATTTTATTTTATTTTATTTTATTTTATTTATTTTTGTTTTGTTTTTCGAGACAGGGTTTCTCTGTGTAGCTCTGGCTGTCCTGGAACTCACTTTGTAGACCAGGCTGGCCTCGAACTCAGAAATCCGCCTGTCTGCCTCCCGAGTGCTGGGATTAAAGGCATGTGCCACCACCGCCCAACTGGTTGTACTTTTTTAAAATGACCAAGATGCCAGAATACTCATAAGTGCTCAATTACACATGAGAGAACCTACACACCTGGCTCATTTAACAATCAAAATAAAGTTAGCAGTCATGATGACACACTGCCAATCAAGTGACTCTCTTTTAGTTAGGCCAGGCTACCTGGCCTCAATTGGTCCTCTCTGATAGAGACCCCTCAGGCAATATGCTCCAGAAAGCAACTTCTGGCACTGCTTAAATGCTTCCTGCCTTTTGTGCATGTGATTTCTGGTTTCTTCCTGCCCATATGAGCCATGCTTGTATCTTCATTAACGAGGAGACGAGAGTTTATATAGCCAGTCACAATGCGACAGTCAAGGCCGCTGGCTGTAGCCTCTCTTCCCTCAGATTTCAGGCTCTTCCTGAGTCACAACAGTTCTTAGACTCTGAAACGGGCATTCACTGCTAACGAGGCGGAGGGGAAAGACAGAGAAAGCTGGAGCGAGAGAAGGTGGGAATAGCCAGAAAGACCCTGTTCGTTCCTTTTCTGCTCCCTCGCAAGTTTTTGCTTCCCAGTACAACTGAATCCGTGCCTGAACAGAGACGTTTTCTGAGAAATGATCCGCATCCCTGTCCTCCTTCCTGGACCATCTTTGGCAGATGCTGGCCGGAAACAAGCATTCTCTTGTCTTTACGGGAATGGCATCCTTGCTGCTCTTGCTGGAATCAGCATGTCAGTTCTGCCTCTTTACCCATCTCCCTCAGCGGGCAGCAAGCACTTACTCAGCCCATTGTCCAGCAAACATTGCTTATGAGGCCTCTTGTGTGCCCTTATCAATATTGGTACCTCAGTGAGGGTTATGGTTACCACCACTTAGGTTAAACCCTTACTCTATAGTGGGGGTCAGTCATACCAGAACGACAACACACATGGAGGGGAATTTTGAAGACCAATAAGAGGATGCTTTCAGAAGACAACTTAGTGCAGAATAATATGGTTTTAAAGGCTATTTTGATTGTATGGGCATGAGTGTTGTCAGCTCCCCTGGAACTGGAGTTACAGAAGGTTGGGAAACTGCAGTGTAGGTGCTGGGGTGTGAACAGGTCCTTTGCAACTGATCTTAACTACTGAACCATCTCTCCGGGCCTGAAAAAATATCATTTTATACACTAATTCTCTTCATTAAAACAACATTCAAAAACAACTTTAGTGCACAAGAATAGCATTATAAATATACTAAGTAAACGACTCTTTTAAAGTCTATGAGGAAGATGCCTTCAAAACTATAGAAGGTTGTGTCAAGTCCTTGATCTTTTTCTGGCTTTTACATCTTATGATCGTTTGAGCTCAACACATATGTAGCTTAAGTCTAAAGTCAAAGGATAAAAATTAGTATCAATAAAAAAAGCTACAATCAATACAATCTGATCAAAGTCAGATTAACCTAAAATTAGGTTAAATTTGGGCTTTACATAACAAATCACAAAATATTAAAATTTGGACTGAAGACATGTCGCAGCAGTTAAGAACACATACTGCTCTTGTAGAGGACCTGAGTTTGGTTCCCAGCACCATGTTAGGAGGCTCTTAATACCTGTTACCCTAGCTCCAGGGGATCCAAAGCCCTCATCTGGGCTTCAAGGGCACCTGCACCAAAACCACATACCTACACACCACACACACACACACACACACACACACACACACACACACTTAAAAATAAAACAAATCTTTAAAGGCTAAACTTCTAAGTCTCACTATTAACACCTCTAAAGGTTCTAGATAAGCTGAAAATAAATGCAAAATATAAACATATTTAACACAGGTGGTAAAGACATACAATTCATAATTGCTTATGCAGATTGACAAATGAGCCTAAGAAACAATTGCAATAAGTCAGTGAATGAGTTGTCCTATTGGAGATGATTGGAGTCAGTTGACACAAAATGCTAGCACTGAGGGATCTGAGATCCACTAAGAGTCAGAGAGGTCTGTGTTAATCGGGAGGGTGTCTTGGAGATGAGCCTTACTAGAGACTCAAGATAGAGGTCAGGACCAACCACGTGTGTCCCACAGTCCTTGGGGGTACTGGTTGGAAGTGATTGGAATGGTCCTTACCCAGTAACAGCCAGAAGAGTCAGAAACCTATATGAAGTGATGTGTGGTGGTCAGAATGGAGACGCACCCTCCCACCTGCCCAACCATCCCTCTTGATAGCTTGCCTAACAACTGTCTGACCTGTGGGGTTGTTTTGAGATAAGATACTTCACTCGAGTTTTAGTAGACAGGAACCATTATTTTGTGTTGCTAAGTGCTACAACTAATTTACTTCTTATTTATTTATTTATTTATTTTTGTTGCTGGCAGACAGGGTCTTTCTATGTATCTTTGGTTGGTTTCACACACAGGGAAGCCTACAGTGCACACAGGGAGGCAGCTCTCACACAGCACACAGTCAGGCAGCTCTCACACAGCATATAGGCAGGCAGCTCTCACACAGCACACAGGCAGGCAGCTCTCACACAG
>NC_034591.1:142138835-142147634 GCF_900095145.1 Mus pahari
AGCTCTCACACAGCACACAGGCAGGCAGCTCTCACACAGCACACAGGCAGGCAGCTCTCACACAGCACACAGGCAGGCAGCTCTCACACAGCACATAGACAGGCAGTGTTTGGCTGGAGGCAGCATCTGGAAAGAGCAGCAACTTGGTTCTAAGGAAACCCAGCAGACTTCTTATGCTATCTGAACTCCCTAAACGACAAGGAGTCTGACATCAAAATATCAGAGTTATTATAAGTGTGTGAAGTGAGATTTTTGCTGGTTCATTTTTGTCAACTTGATACAAGCTAGGGATGTTTGGAAAGAGGTAGCCTCAACTGAGAAGACGCTTTGGTCAGATTGGTCTGTAGGTAAGTGTATGGAGGCCTTTTCTAGGTCAGTGATTGACGTGAGCAGGCCCAGCTCACCGTGGATGGCATCATTCTTGGTATAAGAAAGCAAATAGAGCAATCCAGGGCGAGAAAAGCAGTAAGCCTCTCTCCTCCCTGGCCTCTGCTTCAGTTCTGTCTCCAGGTTCCTGCTTAAGTTTCTGTCCCAACTTCCCTTGGTGGACTGTGACACCAAGTGTTAACCAAAGAATCCCTTTCCTCTCCCAGTAGCTTTTAGCTGTGGTGGTTTATTTATCACAGCAATAGAAAGGAAGCTAGAACAGAGACCATGCATGCAAATGCCCGGGACACAGAAAGGCACTGTTTTCTGCTGCTAGATCTTGGGAAATATTTGCATTTACCCTGAGTTCTATTGGAGGTAACCCCCTGGGGAAACGCTCTCTATGTCCCCAACTCTGTGTTGCAATCCTAATCCCGACTGCACTGCTGTCAGAAGGTAGAATCTTTGGTGAGGATGCAGTCCGCTTGAGTGGGGTTAGCATCCTTCTGAGAAGCATGAGAATTTACCCTCACTCTCTGTACTCCCTGCTACACAAGGTCACACAGCACAAGGACAACCTTCCACAGACGAGGAAGCCAGCCCTCCCTGGAACCTCATCCTGAAATAGCATCCCGATCGTGGGCTTCCCAGGCACCAATGCCGTGAGAAGCAAGTCCTTGTTCAAGGTACCCCATCTGTGGTCATTTGTTACAACGTCTCCACGCCCTCTAAAATGTTGGAATTAGGAAAAAAAAAAAAAACCAGTTTGCTGCTGGCCATTGGAAAAGGGACAAGCTTGAGTGACACAAGTTAACAGAATGAGGACTGCTGTGTGGATCTAACATGGCTCCTCTCTGACCAGCTTTCCTGGATTTGGCTTCGGTTCCACTGCTTATGAAGCATGGGCTTAATCTGGCTAAGGGATTTGGGTCTCCCTCTGCACTCTGTCTGTCTCCTTCACCTAGCTTCAAGACCCCTGTGCAAAGCTAATCCAAATGAATTCTCAAGCAGGGCATCATCCCACAAAGCTAAACTTGACCACAGCCTGCCCAGTGTTTCAAGCGCAGAAGCTAAAGGGAAGGTGTCTGCCATTCACTTGTCTTTCCCACAGGTCTTTACTGAGAACCACCCAAGAATAGCCAATGCACCCCAACATCCTGAATCAACAGCATCTTCCTCACCCTTATACTATCAGTGGGAACTTCCAGTCCTATGGATCAGTGAGGAATGCTGAGTTGGTCGCCTCATGGCCGCCTAATATCACCCCAGCCTCCCTCTCTGTGACAACATCCCTCATGCAGTGTGTTCCCCAAATCAGGACATGGCACTGAGACGCCTCCATTTCCTCGTGGTTCATTCTTTTACCATGTCTGTCTATCTTACATGAGGTCAGAAGCTGAGCAAGCCCCTCCCCCCCCAAAAAAAACAACCCACCTGCTTTACCTGTTCACAGACCCTGGTTATGGCCTTATTATTTCCTGACCTTATGTCCAGACGTGATGCCACCTTTGCTACATTTTTCAGTGAGAGCAAGCGTTTTCCCAGAGTTCCCCAGTAGCCTCTGCCAGTGCCTCACGGGCAATACTGGGTCATGTGCTATCCCCAGCTGATCACTGGCTAGGACAATGGAGTCACCACAGCAGATTTCCAGCTGGACTTTATAGTGTCCTACAGTTGTGGCCATCTTTTTAGAGTTCTGTAAGGTCGAAGTGGTTTGCAGACAATTATTGTCTTTTTCTCTCTCAGGTCAATTTTACAGAAACTAGGTGATGGGTGGACTAGGTACATGATGGGCAGCTGCCCACCCCACTGAGTACAAAGGCAGATGTGTGAGCACAGGCGTCTTCTATTAAGTCAGACAATAAAGAGATGGAAGGTACATTGCTTTTCTTTACCGCAAGGATTTGTTTTTGTTTCTGCTTTGTTTTTGTTTTTGTTTTTAACTTTTGTAAAGTGTGTTCATAGACTTGTTTGTATTAAATTAATTAATAGTTTTATGATTTTTTTTCTCATCTTTAGAAGCAAATACAGAAAATATGACCCAATCCATATGCACATGAGTTCTTTGGGTTCCAACAGTGTGAAGGGGTCCTGAGATTGCAAGGTTTGAGAGCCACTGCTCATATGAATAGTATCCACTCACTGGGCTGAGGGCTACATCCACCTCAGTAGTGGTAAGGGCTTCAGAGGGGGCGTAAACGTCTGATCAGGGTCTGTTAGGAGGTCATAGAGGGAGCTGGACATGGTGGTCCAAGCCTTTAATTTCAGTGCTCAAGACACGGACGCAGATACATCTCTATGAACTTAAGGCCAGCCTGGTCTACACCTCAAGTTCCAAGCCAGCCACATAGTAAGATCCTGTCTCGAGCAAACAGAGAAGGAGGAATAATTGTGACTAGGAATCATTGCAGAGTGACTATTTATTTATTTATTTTTAACCAGATAGAGAAATGGGGTGACTTGACACGTGAGTTTTCTGTGGAGTCGGAACTTCGAATCTGGTCCCCTGAATCCTAGTCAACTGAGTCCGGCTCCCAGTGCCTTCTGCAAAGCTGCATCATTTCCCTGTAAAAGAGCTGAGAGAAGTTGAAAAATCCCAGGGAAGGTGGGGAGAGTCAAGTGTGCTCATGGATGCTGGCAACGGTACAACTGGTCCGATCTTCCAGAAAGCGCTTTGGCAGTGTCTGTCAGGAGCTTCGAAAATGTCACACCCTTTAGCCCAGTACTTTCACTTCTAGGAATCTACACAAAGGAAATTATCACAGGAGTCTGCGTAGGAGGCTATCTGTCAAAATGTTATCTTTAATAATGAAAAATTGGAAACAACCTAGGCGTCCGATGCCATGAGCCTAGTTAAACAGTCCCAAAGACAGTGCTGACTCTTGCCTGTGGCTTCCCTTATGTGGAGTGGAGTGGGTGGAGTGTAGGGAAGTCTCACGTACCAAGTATGAGTATCTTACCACAAGAATGTATTCCTCTGCTAACCAGAAAAATAATGAAGATAAACAATAATCATGACTGGGGTTAAAAAAAAAAAAAAAAAAAGGAAGTCCTGGCTCGGTGTGATGGTTTGTTAGCTTTCACTGTCATGCTGACAAGATTTAGAGTCACTTAGAAGAGGGAAGAGGGGAAGACCTGCCATGAATATGGGTGTCAGCATGCCATGGGCTAGGGGGCAGAATGGAATGATGGGGAAGAAAGACTGTGCCATCCCCTTCCTCTGCATCCTCTCCCTAGGGTGGAAGTTGCTTCACCACACCTTCCCACCATGGTGGACCAGGTATGGATGCATGCACCTGTAACCCCAGCACTATGGGAGGGCTGGGCCTGTGACAGGTGGATTCAGTAGGTCACAGGCCGGCCAGTGTCGCTCCAGGTTCAGGGAGAGATCCTTTCTCAAAAAAGAAGGAGGATGGGGTTGGAGGGATGGCTCGATGGTTAAGAGCACTTGTTGCTCTTGCAGAGAACCCCTACTGACCTTCTCAGGCCCGAGGCATGCACATGACACACAGACATACACACAGGGCAAATACTCGTATACATAAGATAATCAAATAAAATATGAATATGTCAATAGGGTGGAGAACAGTGGAGGGGACAGCAAATGTCAGTCTCTGCCATCAATGCTCACACTAGTAGATACACGTGACTCCCATGAATACAGCCACACATAATCCTAAATACCAATACAGAATTGATGAGCTGACCTTCAATGAAACAGCCTCACTAACTTCCCCACAGTCAAGTTTGTGGGCCCTGTCCTCTAGCCTCATGGCCATGTCCTAATCCACATCTTGCTTGAGACTGGCAAACGGGAGCCTCCAAAGTTCAGACACTTGCACAGCCGTCTTTCTGGGTCCCTAGCTCCCAGCTTCTGGATAGCTCTGTGAGACCAATACTATCTCAAGCTCCAGCCGCCCTCTCCACAGCCATGCCTGAGGACAACAGGTGGAAATATATTTGCTGGGCCTATTTACACATTATGTAAAAGTGGCTGAGGTGTTTTCCTTTCTCTCTCTCTCTCTCTCTCTCTCTCTCTCTCTCTCTCTCTCTCTCTCTCTCTCTCTCTCTCTCTCTCTCTCTCTCCTTGCCATAGTTGGGCTTGAACTCAAAGCAATACTCCTCCCGTCCCAACCTCTAGAGTTCTACAATTACCAGAATGAGCCACCAGGCTGGGATTAGATTTTTTGTTGTTGTTGTTGTAACCAAGTGTACAGGAGGGCATGGTGATAGGTGACCTTAAAACACTGTACTTATAGGGCCCGTCTTTTTCAGTGACTTTGAATTATGACTAGCATGCCAGGGTACCAACAGAAGCATACTAAAGAACATGGGGAAGAAAGCTGTTGAGGGACTGGAGAGACAGCTCAGCGGTTGGGAGTACTTCTTGCTCCTGCAGAGGACCCAGGTTCAGTTCCCATCAATGGCAGACCCCAGCAGAGGTCACTATCCCAGTGTCAAGGAATAAATGGCATCTGGATGAAGAAGGTGTCCTCTATCTTTGAGGGTAACAAGATTTATTGAGAAGAGAGGTGGATCATGCTCTTTGGGAAGGAAAGTCACAGGGTCGTGTAGAAGAGAGCACAGGCCTCAAAGCGAGCAAAAAGTGGGCCAGCTCTGGACACAGTGGAAGGCCACGTGTGCTGGCTGCTCGGTCACGCCCTTCTATGGAGAGTATAAGGTTGAACAAGTGGCGTCCCTGTTTGAGTAGAAGACTGGTAACTGAAGCTCCTATACCACTGTGGAGTCATGACAGTCTCTCACAAAGCCTGGACACCTTGTCCTGTGTTTAGGGCTGAAATTATATTTTAAATACATTCCTTTTACTACCAGAAGGTAAACTCAGACAACACATTGCTGTTTCCCCACCTTTGACTCTGGAGCCATCCACCCTGTAGAGAAAGGCAGGGAACTTCTTGCTTGCTAAACCAAGTGTCCTCTCCAGATGCACTCACTAGGGGCTTTAACAATGCAGGGAAGTGAAGCACAGGCAGGAGGAATTACAGCAGGCCCAGGTTCTCAGAGAGCGCCCCAGGGAAAGGGGCCAGGTAAGATGGTGCTGTTAGTAGTCTTAGCCACTTAGACATCCTAGGTCCCATGGTCGGGACCATCCCTGACCTGGTTATTGCTATAAAACACACAGAATATTGACATGGACAGGCCTAGGCTTGGACCCTCGCTCAGGTCATTTGCTGAGTTTGACCTTCAGCTAACCTTCCTCTCTAAGCGCCACCTAAGGGTGCTATTAGCAAACCTAGGGCATGAGGGAGAGGTGCTGCTTCCCCCCACTACCCCTGGCATTTACCCAGCCACAAGAAACCTATGCCTGTAACATATCAATGCAGCAGTCTAAACTCAGAACTCTTTTGTAATGCTCTCATGATCTGCTGTCTCAGATAGGGTGTGTGGTATAGAAACAGACTCCCGTGTAAACACATGGAATGTTCACCAAGCCCTACAGCCTGCCTCCCATTGTTTCCTTATGCTCAATGCTAGTGATAGCTAAACACATTTGTCTAAGAAAATAACATAGTATCGTGTGACTTCATTGTTACAAAAAAACACATGTGTTAAATATGCCTACCTGTTCCTCTGAATACATACATAGCCGTGTCTAGAATAATGCTCACTCAAAAGTGAATACTTTGAAGTGTTGAACGGGGGAAGTGGGCTGATTGGTTGGTTATTTTACATTTTTTTCAGTGTTCATTTTAGTATAATTTCATATAAAAATGCTTCAAGAAAGAAAAAGAGACGCCAAAGGCAGTGAGCTGTTTATTCCTGGAGAGAATGTGAATTCTTTTTGACCCTCTGCTTTTGCACATTTTTCCAGAGCTAGTCAGCTTTCAGAAGTCAGTTTAACGGTGCCCCTCTGGTCTTTGATTGTGTACCCTAGGTGGAACCCTTTGTGCCACTTTTCCTGGTAAGTGTATTCTGTCCCATCATGACCTTTACACCATGACCTTTACCATATGTTAATGGGCTGATAGAACTGTCCTTCTTCACTGACACGAGACAAGATAGCATGTCTGTCTTTTCTCTAATGATTGCATATCATGAAGCAGTTCTACCCACTATTAAATTGATACACAGGCTGGAGTATCACACTCGTCTCACTAGCAGATGGAAAGATGGCTTAGTGGTTAAGAGCACTGACTGCTCTTCCAGAAGGCCTGGGTTTGAATCTCAGCACCCACATGCTGGCTAACATTCATCTGTATCTCCAGTTTGAGGTGATCCAACATCCTCTTCTGGCTGATGGATACCCTGCACACATGTGATGCACAAAAATACATGCTGGTAAAACATAAATAAAAGTAAGTGCATCTTTATTTAATATGAAATTGTCTATAGCTGTACACAGTAATTACCTTCTGTTTTCTAAACCGAGTCTCCTGGTTTTGGCAGACTTAATCAGACTGCAAGGTACATAAAGAAGAAGAAATAATTTGTAAACCAAAGTTCTTTTTTGTTGTTTTATTTTGAGATAGAGCTGACAATGTAGACTAGGTTGGGATCTAACTTATTCAGATCAGCCTGCCCCTGCCTTCCAAGTGCTAGAATTAATGGTGGGTGCTACCATGCCCAGCCAAATGCTTTTTTTTTTAAATACAATTTTTTCATAACATATTTTGATTATATTCTTTCCCCTACCCCAATCAAAATTCCATTTCCTGCGTATATTATCTGTGTCCTATTATTCTCCTGAGTCTCTTTATTCTCTCTCCTGAACAATGGATCCTTTCTAGTTTCCTAGATTCTGCAAATCCAAGCCAAACACACTAAAGACTCAACAATGAGATCCACATATGAATCTAAATATGGTATTTGTCTTTCTAGAGTTGGGTTACCTCACTCCATATATGTTTCCAGCTCCATCTTCTTAGCTGTAAATCTAATTGCTCCATTTGTATTCACAGCTGTACAAAGTTCCAGTGTGTATACACACCCCATTTTCACTAGGCACTCACCAGCTGATGGGCATCTAGGCTGTTTCCATGTCCTGGCTATTGTGAAGAGAGTGGCTGTCCATGGATGGCTCTGTAGTAGGAACTAAAGTCCTTTGGGCATGTGTCCAGCAGCGGTAAAGCTGGGTCATAGGATTGAGCCCAATCTCACTGCTCTTGGATGATGTAGAGGTCCTTATTGCCAGACTTCCAGAGTCCTTTGAATACACCCCTGTCATAAGCAACCATTCTTAGAGTAGTTTCCTCATTAGAGACTGTAAGTTCCCTGAAGTCAAGCATGGTGTCTTTTCACCCACACATTCCCGAATCTAGTAACATCTTGTGAATGTGCATACGCTTTTCAGAGACAGCCGGATGTTGTTGGGACAGCGACTCTTGGCTGAACAGAGAATCTCGACTGAAGAATTGTCTCTGTCATATTGGCCTGTGGGCATATCTGTAAGGCATTTTCTTGATTGCTGGTTAATGTAGGAGGGCCCAGCCCAGTATGGTAGGTACCATCCCTAGGCAGGTGGTCCTGCAGAATATGACTCTGGGTGCAAACATTCTTCCATGGATGTCTAATCTTGAGTTCCTAACCTGATTTCCTTCAGTGATAGGCTATGGCCTGGAAATACTCTATTCCCCCCCCACACACACACACACACAGTGCTTTTGGATAGAGTGGCTTATCATGCAACAGAAAGCAAACAATAACATGTGTTTTTACAAACTATAAAGAATGGAAGTGCTGGAGAAGTACAATGAGCCAGATACTTGACATATATGGTTGATATCCTGTCTTTATTTTATAGACTCATTGCCTAATTTGAAATGTCCGGGGAAATTTCCCTGACCAAAGGAGAAGGCAAGGTAAGTTTGAAACCCTCAGACAGGTTAGCTTTAGAGCCAGAAGCTCATACCACATGACCTCTCACGGGAAGCTGATATACGTTTTTCCTTCAGGACTCCATAGCTCTAATGCACAGAATGCCAGCAAACTGGGCACAATTCATTGTCCTCGGGATCTTAATTCAGCCAATAGCTTGTTTTAAGTCTCGGTGTTCTCTTGCATTAAAAAATAATAATAAAATAAAATAAAATAAAATAAAATAAAATAGTAGGATCATGGCTCTCACCTTCTCAGGGGGCTGTGAAGAAGTCAGGTGTGATCAGGTGACTTTGATCTGGAAGCTACCAAACCAGCAAGGTGCCCACACAGTTGCCATGAAGTTACAGAGAATGGTTGCATTCTTCAGAGATGAGGCCCAGACGACGGTGGAGAACGTGTGCGTGCTGCCAGTGCTTTTGCTGAGGGATATCAGGGGAAGGAGGTTAGGGGTTAGGGAACGCCTGTTGGGAGAAATCTCACTTAATGTAGTCAATTGGAAAGCAGACAACCTTGTGTTTTCAGGGAGAAAAGGGGAAGAAGGTGGAGGAAAAGGAGGAAGAAGAGAAGGAAGAGGAGGAGGAGGAGGAGGAGGAG
>NC_034591.1:142147675-142174768 GCF_900095145.1 Mus pahari
AGAAGGAGAAGGAGGAGAAGGAGAAGGAGAAGAAGAAAAAGAAGAAGCAGCAGCCATGGACAGGTAAGTCATGCCTCAGTGTTTGCTAAAAACATGGTAATGGTAGAAGAAATGGAGACCCCTGAATGTAAAGTCACTGGGGAAAAAGACTAAACTGCCTTCAAGGGTGCAGCTGCTCAGATTCTGAACAGTATCCTTCCTATGCTCCTTAGACTACTCTAAGAAAGGTTGTGTATGACAGGGGTGTGCTCAAAGGACTCTGGAAGTCTGGCAATAAGGGCCTCTATATCACCCAGGAGCAGTGAGATTGGGCTCAATCCTATGACCCAGCTTTACCGCTGCTGGACACATGCTCAAAGGACTTTAGTTCCTACTACAGAGCACATAGCCATCCATGGACAGCCACTCTCTTCACAATAGCCAGGACATGGAAACAGCCTAGATGCCCATCAGCTGGTGAGTGCCTAGTGAAAATGGGGTGTGTATACACACTGCAACTTTGTACAGCTGTGAATACAAATGGAGCAATGAGATTTGCAGCTAAGCAGACAGAGCTGGAAACGTATATTGAGCAAGGGAACCTTTGAACCTAGGAAGAATCACCCTTACGTGACACTGGAGGTGGACACTACTGTGCTATGATTTGAGTGGGAAATGTCCCCACAAACTCGTGTGATTGAACACTTGGTCCCCAGGTGGTGGCACTGTTTGGAAGTGGCTATTTAAGCTCTAGAAGGTGGGTTCTAGCAGGAGACATTTCTGGGTTTGGGTGCAGTCTAGACCCAGACTCTACTTCCTGACCCAAATGTGAGCAAGCTCCGCCCACCACACCCTTGAGCAGCTTCTGCTACTGTGCCTCATCCAGCCCAAGGGTCAACATTCCCTGCAACAGTGAGTGAAAATAAATCTTCCTCTCTTACATGTTTTATTGCAGCAACAAGATGCAGCTGATACACTGTAAAATACCAGAAAGGCTGGCTTGGTCACACTGCAACACAGGCCAACCAATGCAGCTAGACTGGCAACCCAGATTTACATTCACCTTTTTTTTTTTCTTCAGTCTCAAACCAAAGGAGAATCCATCCTTTCACTTAATTTTTTGAAGACTTTTATCTTTAGTTTTAATTATGTGTGTCTATGTGTTTATGCACCCAAATGCAGCAGAAAGCCAAAAGAGGGTGTTGAATTCCTGGACTGGAGTTCTGAACAGATGTGATCAGTCCAAACATGGATGCTAAAGACCTGATTTTGGTCCCCTTGGAAGATCGGGTTTCCAGCAAGATAAGATAACCAACACCGAGCAATCCCACTCTCCAGCCCTAAAAGTGTAACTTTCAGTAATTTGACTTGCCTGGTGCAGGAAGAATTTCTTTTCTGAGCAAGATTTTCTGACCCCAGAGCTCTTGCATTCAGCCAGAGGATAACGCGAACTGCTCAGCTAGGGACAAAAGATTCTCACCAGGGAAGGTGCTGTCGCAGCAGGGAGCATTTCAGACTCTCCCTTGCAATCTAGCTTCTTCCAACCACGTTGCAGGAGCGTCCTGCCCACCCCCACATCTCAGCAATCCTGACCTCTAGCAGGGTGAAGGGATGCCTGCCTCCGGAAGCCCCAACATCCTGCCTGCATTCTGCTGAACCCCCAACCCATTGGGCTGTCTGTCCAGACTGAAACATGGACTGCCTGAGCTGACTGGCTGGAGCGGAACTACCGGCTCCTGGGCTAGAAATAGCCCTCCGAGAAACGTACAGTGGCTACGTGTCCACAGGGTGGAGAGGAGGCAGGGCGGGCAAGGAGGCCCAGGACCCCAAGATAACACGAGTCCGGATATGTAAGGTCCTGACCGTGGGTAGGCTAGCTCAGGTCACTGGTTCTGAAGAGGTGAGTGGGAACCAGGATGTCCAGGATATCAGCTCCCCTACGTGGTTTCGTGACAAGCCCAGGCATCCTGAAAGAGTGGGCTGGGTCCCACGGGTGACCTCTGAGCACTTGTCTGATGAGATAGCCTGTGTGAGCACAACACACATGCACACACACACACACACACACACACACACACACACACACANAGAGAGAGAGAGAGAGAGAGAGAGAGAGAGAGAGAGAGAGAGAGAGAGAGAGAGAGAGAGAGAGATCCCCTGCAGTCCCAAGCTTCTGTTGTTGCTTCCCTACACAGTTCCTAATCTTGGAAGTATGTTTGTCTTCCCTGTGTTGTATTTTATAAAAAGAAAAGAAGCCAGGGGTGTATGGGATATGTTTAGTGGAGGCCCTACGGTGCAGTGAAAGGGGTGCCTCTGCAGATCCGTGTTGAGGCATCCTTTTCCCATGAGGGACCAGTCACAGGACAGTATAATATAGAATAGAGTTTATTTAGGACGTGGGTGGGGAGGGGAATTGAGGGAGTAGAGACAGAGAGAAAGGGAGGGTGGAGGGAGGGAGGAAGAGAGAGGGGGGATGGGAAGGGGAGGAGAGGCCATAAGCACATGGAGAGAGGGGGAGGGAAGGGAGCAAGAGGAGAAGGGAGTGAGGAGTGGGGCAAGTAGCCCCTTTTAGGGTGAGTCACATATACCTGGCAAGTAAGGAAACTGCGGGGTGGAGCCTAGAAGGTATGTCAACACCCTGGGGTTGGACAAAGGAACAGATGGGGGAAGGCAAGAGGATGACAGCCTGGCAGCCACCTGGAAGACTAGTCACCCAGGGCTCTATCCTCTGTCCCTTCCTCCACCTGGAAAAGAAGTATCCAACATTCACCCAAAGAGACCTTGTCCCCAGTGCATTGATCTCCCTGCCCATGCCTTCACTGTCTTCTGCCTGCCATCAAGTGGCCCCTGTAGCTTCAATACCCATGATACATGAATAAACCCTTCCTCCTCCAGTTGCTTTTGGTCCAGGTGTTTATTGCAACAACAGTGACATAAACTAGGAAGTAGGTAACACAAATAAAGGCATGAGGGCAGGAGGGCAGCAGAAGGGATGGAAGAAGGAGAGAAATTCCCAGGGTGCAGCGGTGCATGGTCCTTGGAACGGGTTCCATCCATCCATCCATCCACCCATCCATCCATCCATCCATCCATCGTCTCCATTCCCACAGGGAAGCAGGTGAAGAGACCAGAGGTGAGCTGTATAGGCTCCCCAACGTGTTTAAAGGAAATGAGGCCTAATACAGACAGGGCAAGCAGGTATGCATGGAAGGGTTTGTGGGCAACTTATTCATGTCTTGTTCTGCAGGAATGAGAGGCACACAGTAAATATATGCTGCTATAACTATTACAAAGAAGGTGTAATGGGGCCTGGTGGCTCATGCCTGGACTCCTGGCACTCAGTAGGCTGAGGCAGGGGAGTGTGCGTTTGAAGTTACACAGAGAGTTCAAAGCCAGGCTCTTACCAGCATAGCAAGACTTTGGGGGGAAAAGGAAGAGAAAGAGAAGGAGGAGAAATTCATACTGACCTGGAATGATGGTTAAAATACACTTATACCAAATATAGTATATACTTAATATTGGCTTTTAAATAAGTATGGTTGGATATATACCTATTTATAATATAACATATATGCCACTATTCTCTAGGTCTCCATCTTACTTTTAATAACATATCCAGAAACTATGGGGAATTTTTCACTTTCTGTTTTAGAGATTCTTTATTGATTTGCTTTCTAATAAATTCCAACTGAATTTGCTTTTTAAAAAACTTATTTATTTTATGTATACATGTGTACACTGTAGCTGTACAGGTGGTTGTGAGCCTTTATGTGGTTGTTGGGAATTGAACTTAGGACCTCTGCTCACTCCAGTTGACCCTGCTCACTCCGGTCCAAAGATTTATTTATTATTATAAATAAGTACACTGTAGCTGACTTCAGACACACCAAAAGAGGGCATCAGATCTCATTACAGTTATTTGTAAGCCACCATGTGGTTGCTGGGATTTGAACTCAGGACCTTCGGAAGAGCAGTCAGTGCTTTTACCCACTGAGCCATCTTACCAGCTCTGAAATTGCTTTTTAAAATTTCCCTTAGGTCCCAATGATAGAGAATACGTGTGTATCAGGAGCCAGAAAACTCTTAGAAAAGTCCCTCAAAGAGTCCCCAGCCCAGCTCACAGGGCTGCAGTGAGCACAAACAGATGATCACTGGATAGACATTGTGAATAAGAAGCACTGGAAAATGCAGAACATATCCCACCCGGGGAATTGCAAGCTCCTTGGTGGTCAAGATTGCGCCCTTCGTTCTCAGGCCTCTCTAAAGTGTTGATTGACACATTAAGAGCGAGTCTGGTTGGATAGAGGGACCCGTGTGTTGGGTTGGGTTGGTGGTGGTTTAAGGTATTAAAGATGAGACACCAGTTCTGCACATGGTAGGCAGGTACTCTACCACCGAGCTGCCCCTGAGCCCAAGAAGCATGAATTTACTGTCAAGTGGATGAGACACATCAAGGGCATCTTCAGGAGGGTTTTGGTATCTCTAGTCACAGTTGAAGCCTGGATCTGTTAGTGTGATGGCAGAGCCTTCAACAAAGGCCACCACACATCTCCCCAGAAAATGCTCCCCAGACCCAGGGCTTCCAAGGCAGGATAGAGATGAGACCAGCCTTTCTGCCACATCCCAGCATCCATTGGGAATCAACATCTGAGACATTCTAATAGGAAAGCCCCATATCACAGAGGTTCCTTCTCACATCTGCTGTCTGTGAGCTTCACCTTGAGTTCAGAGGCTCACACCAGACCTCAGACTCTGAACTGTGACAGTACAGTGCCCTCTAGATGCAAGGACTCAAAACCAACATCCCTGAAGGGTGCTCCCAAGGCTCATCCTTTGGAGCCTTAGAGAGCACATATGGGCTCTAGGGAAAGGCTGTGTGCCTGTACACTAACACTCTCCAGCCAGGTACATCTGAACCTGCAGTTAAGTGGGGGATCCTGGAAGGCAGTAGGATGTGGAGCAAGCCCATAAAAGAGCCTTGGTTTCTATGTGCTAAATCTAGTGCATACCAGGATGTACAGCCCATTGTTAATGAACGCTTGACTACCTGAATATCCCAAGTTCTTTTGAACACAGCACAGATAGCCCCATCCTGACCCCTTCTGCTTCAGCAGGGATGACATCAGATCAATCCTAAGATGTTTGGGTTTTAAAGTTCTTCTGGGAGCTCCACAGGGTCCTCCAGCAGGACGTGCTTCCAGGCAGTGATAATGTTGCCTCTATCCTGTTCCAATGGAGAAACTTCATCTTCGTTCTCAACATTTCCTAGTCGGAGAGCCTTGCATCCGCCATTGCTCTTTCAAGTGGGGAACATGTCCCTCACCCCCTGCAGAAACAAGGCTACTGCCTTCAGATCCAGCTGCTGAGTATCTGAGCATCTCTTTGAAGAAAATTCTGTGGAAATCACTTCCTCCTAAGACAAGTGGAAAGAGCCAGAGGCCCGCTCCCCAAGCCGCTCCAGGAACCCAGCCAGAGATGGTGGGTGACAGCCTTTCCCGTCATTCTGGCAAAGCTTATTTAAGTCGTCCATTCCTTCAAAGCTGGAATTGCATCATTCCTCTGATGGATTTGCTTTTGTGAATTTCCTTAACAGCTCATCCATATCTTGCTAATTTGGCACTTCCATGGAGCCCCGGGGGTGAGCAAAGCCTTTCTCAGTAGTATTGGAAACCTTTAAAACATTTGTTCTGTTATTCCAAAAACCCCCTCCGTCTTACCCCTCTTCTCAGGGAAGATTCTCTTACCGTGAACTGTCTCACAGGAACTTCCCAGCCCTTTACCAGTCTTAACCAGATGAGGAAACAAGGAGTTACCAATCAGCAAATGTTTCTGAGAAATTTGCATTTCAATCCTGAAAATCAGTTATTCCTTCAATTAGCTAAGGTGTTCTACTATATTTATGAACTATTTTGTGGCTGCTGCTTTTTTTTTTTTTTTTTTTTTTTTTGGCTGCTGCTATTATTGCTGTTGGGGTTTTCATTTTTTAAAATTTCCTTATGTTTGATAATTTCATACATGTATATGATCATCTATGGAGTAGACTCCATCAGTCTCCTCAAGCTCCCCTTATCTCTCTTAACATGCATTCTTCTAACTTAATGTCTTATCTGTTCCCTTGACAACCCATCAAGACCAGTTAGTGTTGCCTATCCATGTATAGGTGGGGGTCAGTCACTGGCACATGGGAAACCCATCAGTGACCACATCCTCTAAACAAACAAACAAATAAAAACTCTCCTTCGCCTAACAACAATCTCCTGCCAACAGCTCCTCAGCAGGGTCGGGGGCTGGACATCTTCTATTTTGTCTATGCGGGTGGGCAGCGGTCGTCGGTTTGACTTAGTACAGACAACCACAGCTGCTATGAGTTTGTGAGAGCAATAGCTGCCTCTGGTCTGGAAGACCGCGTTTCACAGCATTCTTCCGCACCCTCCAGCTCTTGCATTCTCTCCACCTTTTCCTCTGTGGAGCTCTCCGTGCCTTGGTGCCGGATGCTCTCCGTGCCTTGGTGAGAGTGGGCGTTGATATAGATGTCCAGTTTAGGGCTGAGTATTCAGCCTCTCATTCTTTTCTTTTCTTTTTCTTTCTTTCTTTCTTTCTTTCTTTCTTTTAATATTTATTCATTTATTCCATGTACGTGAGTACACTGTCATTGTCTTCAGACGCACCAGAGGAGGGCATCAGATCTCATTATAGGTGGTTGTGA
Organism: Mus pahari; assembly: GCF_900095145.1. Taxonomy (NCBI): domain Eukaryota; kingdom Metazoa; phylum Chordata; class Mammalia; order Rodentia; family Muridae; genus Mus; species Mus pahari. Next base: position 142,154,361 of record NC_034591.1, read on the forward strand.
GCCACCATGTGGTTGCTGGGAATTGAACTCAGGACCTCTGGAAGAGCAGTCAGTGCTCTTAACCGCTGAGCCACCTCTCCAGCCCTCAGCCTCTCATTCTTGACACATTGAACAATAATGTCTCTGCATCTGCTGCTGCCCACAGCACAACGACGCTTCTCTAACCAAGGCTGAGGGCAGCCCAAGTCTGATAGCACCAGGAGCTGGAGACATTCATTAAGACTTCCTTTATAGCTGATAATGACCACAAACTCCTGATCCTCCTGCCTCTATTTGCAAAATGATGGGTTACAGGCATCTGCCACCACTCTCCCTTGTGGCCATTAAATATTAATTAATAGTCTATTAAATAAAACTCAGACATAAGCATTTAAATGTCAGGCAACTTTTATCTAACCTTGGAGTGACATGCACATATTCCCTAAAGATATATATATATATATATATATATATATATATATATATATATATCTCCTGGGAGAGAGCTTGGCTTACTAAGAAAAAAGTGATGTCTTTGCTACCTAGTCTTTCTTATTAAGGGGTAGGTCACACAGCTCTGGCTCTGATGGGCTGTGGGAGTTAATGTGTCATTCAATCCAGAGTCCAGGCTGGTCACTACCACCCTCTGTGTGCATTGGTCACCTATACTTAGGTAAGTTACATAGGCCCTTCCCATTGGTTTCCATATGTATATAAAGGAAATATGTAATGGCCTCCTTACAGGGTTATTAAAGGAGTTAGCACAAGAGAAAAATAACCACGCTAGTAAGAGGACTAGTGGTCTCTCAGTGAGCATCAGCAGTGGCTATGATTCATCCTGGAGAAGCATCCTGGGGCATCCGTAGACTTAGTTCTAACTCTACTGGGTATGACTTTGTGACTTCGGCATTACAGACTCTAGCGCTCCTCTCCTTCACGTATAACATGAAAGCGCTAGCTCTGGGGTGCTAGCAAAGCACTCGCCACATAAGCGTGAGGGCTCGAGTTTGATGCCCAGGGGCCACTTACAAGCTTGTAATCTCAATCTGGGGAAGGAGAAGAAGGAGGACCCCAGGGGCTTGCTGCTAGCCTAACTGGAAAACACTAGGTCCTAGTCAGGGTCCCTGTCTCTAAATATAAGGTACACAGCTCCTGAGGAGCAACCCTGAGGTTGACTGCTCGTCTTACTCAAACACCTACACATATACAATGAACACTCTCAGAAATGGCACCACACACGCACACACACAATTTTTTTTTTGAAGGCCAGCCTTAGTGAGCACATCTTTAATCACAGCAATCAGGAGATAGAAGCAGGCAGAGCTCCGTGAGTTTGAGGCCAGTTAGGGCTACATAGTGAGGCCCTGTCTTGGTAAATATGCAAATTAATAATAAATACATGTTTTAAGTATTAATAGCACGGTGTGCCTGTCTTATAGAGTTGTAGTGAAGCTCAAAAAACTAGCGGATGAGAAAACACGCTGTAAACCACAGAAGCCTGGACCCAACCAGAACTGGAGGTGGGACGGGCATCTCCACTCGCCTCAGCCGTGTGCAAGCATCCACCACGCGCTTTACACGATGGCTACTCGTCTCCATCTGCTCCCTCCGCTGGATTTGTCACATCTTGCTCACTCTTCCAACAGCTTTGATGTCTATCTTGTGGGATACTCATCTGTTGTAGGAGCTCAGTAACCTGGGATACTGAGTGAGCAGCCCTCTCCTTGTGGCCATATACTGCTGCTGTCTGTTCCAGCAGCCTGCCTTCCGATGGACTGTGTGTGTTCTGCCTTCAACCTCCTACCCCACACCCCACACCCCCACACCCCCACACCGCTGCATCAGATGCACCTCGACAGAGGGCGTGCACAGAGCAATTTCTGCAGTGAGGCATCCACTCACACAAGGTCCCAGGGTGTGGACACTGGCTGGGGAGGTGCCCAGTCCTGCAGCTCCTGGATGCTTCCTGCCCTCTGACCCCTCTGATCAGCCAGCAGTGCCATTCTAGTCCTCCAAATGAGTCTCCTTCCTATTGGCAAAGCCATAATTGCCAGTTTAGCTCCCTGCCTCATCCAGATGAGGGAAACTGAGAAACCAGATCTTGCCATTTTTACTGACCTCAAGACCTTGTTTTCCTTCTTCTTGTCTTGAGGTCTTTGGGAATGGGAGGTGTTGAGCTCTTGCTCCCACCTAACACCCTTCCTGGGGTATGTGTATGGGGATGGAGGGGGTCTCATTTGCCTGATAGCATCACATATGACCATATATCGAGACACCTGCTGGATGCAGCAACCAGGAAGGAGTAGCTCCAAGCACACACTTGGTAGCTGGGGGTAAAGGCTTAAACAAACCAAAACAAGGACCCTGGAGGGAGATGAGTTAGCGAGGAGGTGGCTATCTGGCTTTCTGGGGTTTGTTTGTTTGTTTGTTGTTTCAGTACTGCTGGCTGCCTTCACACTTCCTCATGGAAGTGGGACAGGTCAACGGATGACCCAGGGTCACAGATAACTTTTGCCCACACATCATTCACTTATGGTAGCACTGGCTTGAAATTGAGGGGTGTGTGTGTGCATGTATGTGTGTGCCTGGAACTGACGTGCCTTCCGCAAGCCTAAGAAGTCTGGGCTTTTTCTTCGAATGGATGATTACAACACAGAGGATGTGGCGGCATTGTTTTTCCTGCTTGATGTCACAACACCACCCTTTAAAAGTCCCGGGGGGGAAAAAAGGAGGGAATCTAGCCCAGGATCCCCACCTCAGTTCTCAGCTTCTTTCCAGGAAGAAGAGAGAAAGGCCAGCAAGGTCCCAGCCTGTCTGAGAGTGTCAGATTTCAAACTCAGCATTAGCCACTCAGTGCTGTGCAATGCTAGGGACCTGCCTCAGACTCCTGGTGGGCGCGCTGTGCACTGTCTGCAGCTTGGGCACTGCTAGTGCCTATCCAGACACTTCCCCATTGCTTGGCTCCAACTGGGGAAGCCTGATCCACCTGTACACAGCCACAGCCAGGACCAGCTATCACCTACAGATCCATAGGGATGGCCATGTAGATGGCACCCCCCATCAGACCATCTACAGTGAGTATGGGCTCCAGGGTGGGAAGAGGGGAAACTCTCAGCTGTTGACCTACAGAGGTATTGGGAAAGCCTTGGGCTATAGATAAATTGTCTAGCTTCTTATATGCATAGTTTTGTTTTGTGTATGTGTGTAACCTAAAAGGAAGATTTTTTTTCTTCCCCTTTATTATTTGACTCACAGGTTTTTCTCAACCTGAATAATTGCTATTGTAACCCATTTCCAATGAGAGATAGTTTTCTTTTCTACTGTTCAAGAACTGGAGGGAAAGATGGACAGAAAGACAAGGGCTCAAAGAGAAGAATAACCTAGACAGAAGTTAACTGGGAGAGACTAGTCAGGGTTACGTCGTGAGACTGTCTCAAAACCAAACCAATCCTTCTCAGGGTTCACAGACAGACAGACAGACCACCAAGGTGCCCTGTCTTGGCGAGCCTGGCTGGACGCATCCACTCAGCAGGTGTGCGGTGGGCTGCTTCTTCAGAAGCATCCTGTGTGGTTGGTTGGTGGTTCTCCTCTGAGAAGCTGAAAATGTGTTTAGCTGCTAACAAAACTGATACGTTGGTAGTGAACTCACTGGTGATGTGAAACAATTGGAATATTCTTAAAGATGGAGTCTACGGAAAATTGGATCACTAACCATACCTGTCAATCCACCAGATGTATTCGCCTGAAAGCCCCTTCCAGCATAAGGAATAACACATAGAAAATAGAGTGGCAAGAGAGATGGGTATTGGAAAAGACACGTGTTCTGTGTTACAGACAAGCAAAAAGTATCCTAAATGGGGCTGGAGAGAGGGCTCAGCAGCGAAGGGCACTTGTTGCTCTTGCAGAGGGTCCAGGTTCAGTCTAGCACCCAAGAGGTAGCTTATAGCGATCTATAACTCCAATTCCAGGAGATTCAATACCCTCTTCTGACCTCTAACGGCACTGAACAAATGTGGTACACAGAAATACAAGCAGACAAGGCAGCTGTACACACAGAATAAAACAAAACAAAAAACAAAAACTGAAAAATTACTCCAAGAGGGTACAGAAGACGCAGCTGGGCTCGGTGCCATGTAGAGCACTAAGCAGTTTGCCCTTCACTAAAGAACTCTCTGTAAGGATTACAATCACCTCTGTGCTGTTGTAATAGGAGACCCCTGTTTCCTGGATGTGGCCTTGAGTGTGCGAACAACCTTCTTTCTTCTAGAAACCAATAGACCATAAACCTAGCAACCAGGTCCAGGTACATGCAAAGCCAGCAGCTTACACCTGCCCACAGGCTACACTGACAGGAGATGGGAGGAGGAGGAGGAGGAGGAGGAAGAAGAAGAAGAAGAAGAAGAAGAAGAAGAAGAAGAAGAAGGGAGGAGGGTGGAGGAGGAAGCGGAAGAAGAAGAAGAAGGGGAGGAAGAGGAGGAGAAAGGCTCTCTCCAAACACAAGGCATGACCCAAACCTCAGGAGCTTAAAGGGGGACTTGGGGTTACCTCTTGGAAGTCAGGTTTGAGGCTGATGGGGAGAATCTGGAATAAGTCTGGGTACACTTCCTGGGTTCCTAGAACTGCTTGTGTTCTGTGGACAGGGCTTACAAGGTGCCTGACACCGCGCAACCCTCTGCCACTGGAAATGTGACATAGTTCTTCATAGACCTCTTGTTTCCCAGTGCATTATTCAACTTTTAGGAAATGCCTTTGTAGCCTTCTCTCTGGAAGACAGCCCTGACTTCCGCTGCAAGACTACATGTGATTTCAAGTGCTGGACAGTAGATAAGGGTGAACTATTTTGGTTCTAGAGATTGGAAAGTTGCTTCTGATTAGAGGATGCGCATACAACTTTCCTAGAATCATAGAGTCTCTTTGTTGAAAGGTGGCCTCTCTATAGTCAGCCTGGGATGGTCCAGGCTTGGGTAGGGAGGACGTGAGAGATCAGTCTACTTTGAAAGCAGTCTAAACGGCAGGCTTACAGACATCCTTGGGACCTTACAGACATCAAGACTGGAGGGTGCCAGGAGCGATGAATGTGGCTGAGAAGCAATCAAATGAATTAACCTGACTTTAGCTGTGTGCAATTTTTGACTTGTGTAGGCTTTCCCTTTAGGGGGAAAGTATCACTAATCTGATGCTCTGGTCTCAGTTATGTGCACTTCCATAAGAACAACTCTTTATCTTGTTCTTATCTTTACATGCTACTGATATAATCTTCCTCCTCATCAATTACAGCAGAGCATGGTTTGATTATGACCTCATTTACTTATTTTATTCATTTATTTTACTTCATCTGTATGACTGTCTTGTTTGCATCTATGCCTATACATCACATGCATGCAGTGCCCCTGGAAGTCATTATATCTTCAGGAAGACGAAACGAGGCACGGGTTTCTACTGTCCCATTTCAAAGTTTTGCTTTAGTGAATTCTTGGTTAAGAGTTGAGTGTTCAACTCCTGCTTGGGCGGCTGGTCTTGACAAGATGGAATGATCGGCCTCAAAGATGCTCCAAGCTCCCCTGAGCTCAGAAGGCTCTTGGGACCTCTTCAGGGTCAGTAAGCTTTTTCTAATATGAGCAAGGCCAGCTTCCCACTCTCCATCCATCAAACACAGAGTTTGCAAAGATCAAAAGAGCCTTGCTTATCACCCTTGCTTGGTAGCCCACACTTCCGGTGTGTGACTTAGCATGTGCTTGGCCAAGTGAACTTTTCTGCTAGCTTTCGTTGGTTTCATTAAAAAGCCCAAGCGCCCCCCCCCCCCGGCCCCCTGGAAGTCACTCCCTTACTCTGCAGTGAGTGTTCCACTAAGACAGGCCCTACAGCGGGGGCAAGCACACAGTGCCCCCTGCCTGCAGTGTTTCCAATTGTCAGGTAGGCTGGCACGATGTCAGGGTGTGGGAATGGTCAACTGTCAGGTCAGGTTTTTTTTTAAGCCATTAGGTCATTTGATGGTGGTAACCCTGCAAAACAGGCTGGAACTGCTATGTTATGCTCTGGTGACAGGAGCTGTGGCAGGGAGACTCCTGTGGCTTCAGGGTATTTAAGGAGCCACACAGGGGTGGGTGGGTGTGGCATCATCCCTCGTGGGCACAGACACTTGGTTTTTTAGCACTTTCTCTGTTAGAGGCCACAGCCACAGGGCAGGAAGATGTCACTGATCTGAGTTTGAATCCTGCCTTGTCTCTTTTTTAAAAAATTTATTTATTATATGTAAGTACACTGTAGCTATCTTCAGACACTCCAGAAGAGGGCGTCAGTTCTTGTTACTGATGGTTATGAGCCACCATGTGGTTGGTGGGTTTTGAACTCCGGACCTTTGGAAGAGCAGTCGGGTGCTCTTACCCACTGAGCCATCTCACCAGCCCCTGCCTTGTCTCTTAAAGATGCTTCAACAACTGCTAAAATGATAATGATGTTAATTTTAGCAAAATAACAGTTGTTTTGAGAATTTAAAATAGTGTACTTGAAAGGGCACACACAAAAAGAAAAAAAAAAGGAAGATAAGGAAAAAACAACTTCACTAAATGTAATCTCCTGTCACCCATTTGATTGAACCAAAAAGCTCTCAGGACATAAATTCCTCTGAATTTCATATGTATATCTGGGTTTATATAAAATCAGACATATATCTGAGACATGTAGCCAGACATCATTTGGAAGAACACGTGTGGTACCTCTCCACAACTGCCAGTTTTCCAGAATGATAACCCACAACAAATGAGTGTTCCTGATTGGTCCTCTTTGCCATCACCTTGTACCCTCATTCCCTCTGAGCACACCAGCCAGCTTCCGTCTGTACCAGCTTCTGCAGTTAGGCAACACCTAACCTTTGCCTGCTCACTCCCCTTGAAAGTTTTCATTTTGAGTCTACATGGAGTAGGAAAGAGGCCTTAGGCTTCAAATCACCCCTTGATGCTTTACCATATGCTAGGCACAGACTGTGTTCTCTCAGGAAGGATTCTACTGTGGCAGACTCCTTGGGGCTGTGAAGTGAAGTTCCAGCAGGCAGTTGGAAGTGTCCTCAAACATCTAAGTAAATTATTTTTAAACAGAAAATGTCAAGTCTTGCTGAATCACCATTCATTTTAAAATACAGTGTGACTTGATCTTACATTTAGTACAGAATGCCCATTTAAAGGTATTGGCCACTGTTTAGGTGAAGATGATACAAGCATGTGTCAGGCCTTACTCAAAGGCAGGTTTTTAAGCGGGGCTATTGAAAGATGTCCAGGACCAGCTTCTACAAAGAACATCTCCAAGTGAGAAAAGCACAAAGGACTAGGTCCAAAAAAGCAAATTCTATCTATCCCTGGTATCTATTAAACATGGGGAAGGGCCCTGCTCCTCTGAAGGAAGGTTTTAGACATACAAATATGGTAAAGCCAGGTAAGGGGCACACACTGTAGTAACAGCAGGGGCATGATGCTGATGCGATCAGTTCTAATTAGGGAGATAAGAAGGCATAGAGATGGCTGCTGCTGGCCTTGGAGGTTAAGCAACTTCAACTGGCAGGGAAGAGAAATCAACTCTGAGCATACAGGTTGGGACATGCAGTGGGGGTGGGGGAGAACCAGGCTCCATACAGCTGGGTCTTTGAATAGAATTCAACATAGATTTTAAAATCATAGAAACAGACATCTTGGGGGCTGGAGAGATGGCTCAGCGGTTAAGAGTACTGATTGTTCTTCCAAAGATCCTCAGTTCAGTTCTCAGCAACCACATGATGGCGTCCACCCATCTGCAATGGGATCTGATGTCCTCTTTTGGTGTGTCTGAAGACAGCGGCAGTGTACTTACATATAATAAAATAAATAATTTTTTTTTTAAAAAAGACTTTAGCCGGGCATGGTGGCGCATGCCTTTAATCCCAGCACTCGGGAGGCAGAGGCAGGCAGATTTCTGAGTTCAAGGCCAGCCTAGTCTATAAAGTGAGTTTCCAGGACAGCCAGGGCTATACAGAGAAACCCTGTCTTGATGTCCCAAACACTAAAAGATACTAACCAGGCAAAGAGGGAGGTGGCAGCCAGGTGGAGGACAATCTGTGTGCTACACAGATGCAGGATATTGGGAGACCAAGGTGCCCATGCAGTAGGATGAAGCAGGAGGTGCGTAAGTGTTGATGTTGGGGTTGGAGTCACAGAAATGAGAGGAAATGAGAGGAACAGTTAGACAGGGAGGGGCTGTGTAAGGCCATCCCCCACAGAGAGGTGTCTTTTCAGAAAGCATTTCAAGGAAGGGACAACTGTGAATTTTGACCTGAGAGGTCCTCTTGCAGGTGCCCTGATGATTACGTCAGAAGACGCCGGCTCCGTGGTGATAACAGGAGCCATGACTCGAAGGTTCCTTTGTATGGATCTCCGCGGCAACATTTTTGGATCAGTGAGTTTCTCTATGTGTTGGTCACCATATGATGACTGTGTTTCCTTTTCTTTTCCCTCTAAGATTTGATTTTTAAAATCGTATGTTTATATGTGGGAACTGAACTGTGGGACAGGAGAAAGCACACCCTCTTAATCTCTAAGCCATCTCGCCATCCCTTACTGTATTTCTTATCAGGGATTTAGAGATCCCATTTACAGTGCCCCTTGGTCATTCAGCGTCAGTAGGGGAGGCTCAAGATTTCACAGCTGGGGTTTGGAATGCGGCTCTGGGCCCTGCCCCCTATAGCCCATTCTTTCATGGAATACATTCTCTAGTATGTTGTGGGTTCTAAAGCCACATCAATTCATGCTTTTAATTTATACACTAGAAAGGGTGAGAGGCTCTTGGGGTCTTCTTAGTTCTGTTACCAACCAGGGCCTCAAGTAACTCCCCTCATGCTTCCCAATTTCAGTTTCTTCCCTTGGAAAAAGTGAAGTGGAATGAACCATGTGACCGTGACCTGTAGCTCTCCTTCCTATTAATGACTTCCAATTCATTTCCGGTGCCTTCAGGGTGGTAGCTAGCTGGTCCTTCAGATCATAAATCAAGGTTTTCTGACCCTAAAGGTAATTATAGTCCCAATAATTTTGAGGTAGAAATGAAGAAGGACTGGGTGATTCAGGAATCTCTTATCAATGCCCACTCCAAGGTTCCTGAGGTAAAAGTTTTCAGTTTTGTTACTGCTGTGCACCTTCCAGCACCTATAACGCCATCTGTCCAGGGTAGATAGAAACCTAAACACACAGAAAGCTCTCACCTCTACAATTCTTTGTGCGGATTAAGAAACAAATGTAGTGTTTAAAGATCCAGGTAGGCACTCAATAAAACTCAGTACTAATGGGCAAATAAGGTTCAAACCCAGAATATCTTTTAGCAAGTTCATGTCCCTGATCTTCAATCTACATTATGTCTTGATCTCAGTAACCTCACTTCTATTTGACCCTTCAAAGTCCATTCCAGTTCCAGTCTCTGGGCAAAGAGACAAAGCCACAACCACCTTCTAGCCAGCAGAATTTAAAAAGGGACACAACCCAGGCCCAGTAGCACAAGCTGTCAATCCCAGCTACTTGGTTGTTTCAGGCAGGAGAACTGAAAGTTCAAGGTTTCCCTCTACACATCAGAGTTCAGGACCATCTGGATAACTGTGAGGTTCTGCCTCAAAAAAAGAAAGGAAGGAAGGAAGGAAGGAAGGAAGGAAGGAAGGAGAAAGAAAAGAAAAGAAAGAAGAAAGGAAGGAAGGGAGGAGAAAAAAGAAAGAAAAAGAAGAAAGAAAGAAGGAACGGAAAGAAAACACAAAGGAGCAAGATAAAAGCTAGGAATGTAGGTCAGTGGTAAAGTACTTGCATGGCGTCTGTGAAATCTAGTCAAACCCCAGGAAGGAGATAGAGGGGCGAGGGGTGAGGGGTTGGAGATGCATGTTAGTCTAGTCCTCCTTGCAGACAGTAGAGACAGAAAGAGATATAAACAGAATGAATGGATATGAATGGGAATGAGAATGGGAATGTTTAGTTCTTCCTGCGGCGGGCACTGAACAAGAAGAACGTCATCAGGTCTTTCTGGGCCCTGCCCCAGCAAGCTGGGCACGCTAGCCCAAGGTCCTCCAGGAAGTGCCCTCCAGAGCCCTAACAGCAGCCACTCTCCTGAAGCCTGAGCCAAGTTCAGCGTTTTCCTAAGAGGGAGGTGCAGAGCTGGGCTGAGCATCACCCCCTAGCGGAGCGCCGGCCCTCAACTCCTTGTGTTTCCTTTCTCTTACAGCTTCACTTCAGCCCAGAGAATTGCAGATTCCGCCAGTGGACGCTGGAGAATGGCTATGACGTCTACTTGTCGCAGAAACATCACTACCTGGTGAGCCTGGGCCGCTCCAAACGCATCTTCCAGCCGGGCACCAACCCGCCACCCTTCTCGCAGTTCCTGGCGCGCAGGAACGAGATCCCGCTGCTGCACTTCTACACCGTTCGCCCACGGCGCCACACGCGCAGCGCCGAGGACCCACCCGAGCGCGACCCACTGAACGTGCTCAAGCCGCGGCCCCGCGCCACGCCCATGCCTGTATCCTGCTCGCGCGAGCTGCCGAGCGCAGAGGAAGGTGGCCCCGCGGCCAGCGACCCTCTGGGGGTGTTGCGCAGAGGCCGTGGGGATGCTCGCGGGGGCGCGGGAGGCGCGGATAGGTGTCGCCCCTTTCCGAGGTTCGTCTAGATCCCCAGGCCAGGCGGCGTCTGCCTCCATCCTCCAGTCGGTTCAGCCCACGTAGAGGGCTAGGGTACCCCGAGGATGTCTGCTTCTCTCCCTTCCCTATGGGCCTGAGAGTCACCTGCGAGGTTCCAGCCAGGCACCGCTATTCAGAATTAAGAGCCTACGGTGGGAGGCTGGAGAGGTGGCACAGACAGTTCTCAGCACCCACAAATACCTGTAATTCTAGCTCCAGGGGAATCTGCACTCACACACACATAACCACACACACATACATGTAATAATTTTAAATGTTAATCTGATTTAAAGACCCCCAACAGGTAAACTAGACACGAAGCTCTTTTTATTTTATTTTATTTTATTTTATTTTATTTTACTAACAGGTAAACCAGACACTTGGCCTTTATTAGCCGGTCTCTTGCCTAGCATTTTAATCGATCAGTTAGCACGAGGAAAGAGTTCACACCTTGAACACAGGGTAGAGGCCATCTCTGCAGCTTCTAGTTACTATTCTGGGACTCACAGGAATTTGAGTTTGAGCACGTTGAACTTAATGTCTTCACTGGGAAAGTCTAAGAAGGACGCTCATTTCTTCCTTTTGGGAAGAGCTTCGATTGGCGGGAGGCTGACAAAGGCACCTAAACCGGACACATTTCAGAGTTCAGCCTCCCTGAGGAGTGATTCGCTAAGGATTCAGGGATAGGACCTGTCGGTAGCTTTTGAATTTGCCCTGGCTCAGCAAAGTCTACCTTGCTAGGGTGTTTTGCAAAATGCAAACGCACGAACTCTCTCTAAAGAGGCATTTTTAGTGAAAGCCTCAGCCAGCAGGTTGAGTTGTAATATATTCTAAACGAATGTGCCGGGAGGAAAAGGGTCCTTGAGTTCCTGGGTTGTTCTAGATTAGGGTTTCTGTGAAGAGGAAAGGAAAAAAAGGGTTTTGGTTTTTTAGTTTGTTTTTGTTTTTGTTTTCCTAAGTGAAATGGGATCCAGGACTAGCTAGCTAGGTAGAGTCAGGGGAGGACTCCTGCAGGAGCTAACCCCAAAATGGCAGCTACTCTTGGGAACTTTTAGGGCACGAAACAAGGACATCTTTCATTTGTCCCAGAAAGCCCAGGGCTGTCTTGGGGTGAGCATAGCCTCACAGTGAACAGCAACAAGTGTTAGGTAGACATTAAGGTTCTCTCTGCTTCTCCACCTTAGTTGGCAATCAACAAAGGGCACCTCCTTTCTACCTCTACTTTAAATGAGAACCAGAAGGGCACAGTAACGGACCAGTCCTTCAGACAGCTTTGAGTTTTCCTCTGTCTTCGTGTACACAGACTTAAAATGGATCCACTGCTCTTGCTTGTCAAACGAACAGCAGGCAACGTGGCCAGTTCCACCCTTGAAGTACTAACGCTGTGCACAGCAGTAGTGAACCCCAACCCTTTTCTACACTGTCTTTCACTTCCTGTTGGGGTGTTGGCCTGTACATGAGCTACCAGAAGCCTTCCCACTGAGACAACTACGTGGGAAACTCCAGAAAGAACTTGAGTAGCAAACTGGCTGTAAACTCACAAGTTCAGAACCACCGTGGGGCTTCCTTTTAGGCAGAGCCAAGGTCATCTTGTAATTCCTTAGGTCCCTTCTCATGTGGCAATATTTATTTATTTATTTGAAAGATTTTTGCCTATCACTCTATATTTATAGTTATTTATAAAATATAACCCCACTTCTGTCCTTGTGTTTTAAATAAAAATAAGATTTCTTTCAGCTTCTGCCTCTTATACTCTCTGTATGACTGCATAAATGCATGTTGAGACACATGAGTGAAATTGGAAAATCTGGGGAAAACAATAGGAAAAGGAAAAAGAATTTGAAAAAGGCACACTGGCATAACCATACTGAAATCTCAGTTAGCCAGACATAAATCGTATTAATCTTCAGTTAACCAGATACACATCATAGTAGCATTCCTTCACTATTAACATAGAGTGGGCCTGATCAATTTATGAAGATAAAAGGTTTGAGCCACACGTTAGAAGTTCTAGTCCAGCCAGGCATGGTGGCACACGCCTTTAAATCCCAGCACTTGGGAGGCAGAGGCAGGCAGATTTCTGAGTTCAAGGCCAGCCCGGTCTACAAAGTGAGTTCCAGGACAGCCAGGGCTATACAGAGAAAAAAAAAAAAAAAAAAAAAAAATTCTAGTCCACAACCCAGGCCACTGCTCTCAGGTCCGTGGCAGCCCATCAGCACATTGTGGTGGGAGCCTGTGGCAGAGGAAAGCCACTTACTTGCAGGAAAAAGAGGCTGAGGCCCAACTATATACAACCCCAGTGACCTAAGGACCTCTCATGAAGCCCCACCTCTTACCTCTCTTCAGCACCACAGCTTGGGGACCAGACCTTCCACACGTGAGGGGAGGTAAGCTCTAAACTACAGCATATGTCCTTAATAGACAGTGTTACTCCCCTGTGAGATGCAGCAGCAGGATTGCTGGGTGACACTTTACCTGGGGAGTTGTGAACAAATGTCTGCTCGCTCCATTTGGGAAACAACTGACAAAAGTTCAAAGTACAGGTTCTATCAGAGTTCAGCTTGGTAAACAACTCGTTTATCGGGGTTACTAACAGGAATAAGGCTGAGGACTCAAATGCAGGGGTATAAATGGCTTAGCTGTCACCAAAGCCAGCATGGGTGAGAACCGAAAGCTGGACGCCTGGAGCTCCCTGCACAACCTGCAGGCAGCTCTGCAGTTTGGAGCTTGCCCTTTCCAAGTTTGGCTGGTCTGGTTTTGAGCCTGGGGAGTCACTGGTTAGAACAACCTACTTGGAGATCCTTCATGAGGACAAAGGCTGCGCCATCTCATACGCAATACTTCATCCAGGTGCCATCCTTACACGGATGGGATATTGTTACACAGTATTTGTAAGCATAAATATGCATATATTCAAATGCACATACTGCAACATATATTTACCTCTTCTAAAAAACCATTTTGGACACATTTTGAATAAACTTGAAAGTTAAACTTATATATAAAAGTGCACAGGGGGCTAGAGAGACGGCTCAGCAACTAAGAGCACTTGTTCTCAACTGTACTGGGTTTCATTCCCAGCATTCACATGGCAACTCACAATCATCTTTAACTCTGGTTTGAGAGGAGGATCTGGAGCCCTCTTCTGGCCTCTGTGAGAACCAGAAACACACAGTGGACATACATCCATGCAGGCAAACACTTACACATAAAATATCTCTGAACGAATTAATGAAAGGGTAACAAGATGGCACATCAGTTAAGAGCATGTACTGTTCTTGCAGAGGGCCTAGGTTTGGCACCCAACACCTACATGGTGATTCACAACTAGCCTTAATTCCAGTTCCAGGGGACATGTGACCTCCGTGGTGCACACACAAACATGCAGGCAAAACACATACCATTAAAAAAAATTCTTTTAAAGAAAAATGCACAAGTAACTAGGAGGTTTGTATGTCTATTAGCATTGTATGTCTATTAGAACTCCTCAGCTACTCACTGGGTCAGCTGAGAAAAATCAAGCTAAGAATAGCCGAGGGTTCACCCGTGCAGGGAACTGTCCCGTGTATGTGTGGGCCTCTCAGCAGTTGGAGTTTTCTAGCATGCAGTCCTGGTTTCCACTTATCAGATGACTAAAGCTGAGGGAGTCAGCACCTAGGGACGGTCTACAGGGGTAAAGCAAGGGAGCTGAACGCTGACAGAGACATGGGCAAGTAGCAGGGATACAGGGTGCCACCTTCGTCAGACAGGATCTGGAACCACCAGACCTCGCACAGTAAGACTCCTCGGGCCGTGCGGAGGTGCACAGCTGCAGCCCAGCATTGGAGGGGTGAGACAGAAGCATCTGGGAGTTTGAAGCCAGGCAGTGCACGCGCGCGCGCACACACACACACACACACACACACACACACACACACAGTGAGACTGCCTCACAGCCCCTCCCACCGGAGACTTCACCGCAACCCTGCGCCTACAGAATACTGAACAGACCTAAACACCCTCTATAAACAAAAGATGCTTTATTTATTCCGTTGAATACTGGTTACAATTAAGTAGATCCATACATTCCCAAATAAATAGTGCCTCAAACAATATGGTTAAAACGAAGACTAGATAGCTGGGTATTTCTGTACATTTGAAAGGCATTGGAACAACACTGCTGCTCAAGATGCTCCAGGTAAAGAACCAGAGGACTTCCCATGGTGCTCTGCGCCTGGGCTACACTGGAGAGCTGGCTCACTGGGCCTTTCCTCACTAACACTGGATTTCTCTCTCTTTTTTTTTTTTTTTCGAGACAGGGTTTCTCTGTGTAGCCCTGGCTGTCCTGGAACTCACTTTGTAGACCAGGCTGGCTTCGAACTCAGAAATCCACCTGCCTCTGCCTTCCAAGTGATAGGATTAAAGGTGTGCATCACCACTGCCTGGTGGATTTCTCTTCTTAAAAGAGCAGGTTTTTGTTTTGTTCTTTTGTGTTTCTTTCCCCCAATCCTGAGGATGGAACCCAGGGCCCACTGAGCAACACTTCCAGATCCTTCAGGTTTTTATAACTTTCCTCTCAAATTCACATTTCCAAACACCAGCAGAAAAAGGTAGTGCGTGTGGGGCACACTAAGAATGGTATGAATCCTGGACTTTCTATACAATGGAGATGACAGCCAGAGGAAACACTGAGCTCACAGGAAGGCGACATTCACTCCTGGCATTCACTTGCCACGCTACCTTCCGCAATGTGAGACACATGCAGTTATTAACGTGGTAACGCAAAACTGACAAACAGCACACTTCACTCAGATACAGACTTCTTTTAACAGTGTGGCGAGATTTTGCCAACAGAATAAACTGGGGGGAGGGGGTGTAGGGGGCCTTCCTTTTTGCTTGACTTTTCCATAAGTTGCTAAAAAAGAAGAATCTTTTGTAACAAATCTACCTAGTGGAACGTGAGTGGGTCTGACTGGAGGCCATGGGGATAGGATGCAGCTCCCTAAGTACCAAGACGTGTACCAGGTCATCCCTGGGAGCTTGTCGGGGGGCAGATGAGAAGGATGAGTTCTGAAAAGTTATCCTGTTGTTAGGCAAAGCTGCTTGTTTCTTACCTGATTTTAGATCAAAATAAATAACATTTTGACACTGCTTTGAGGTAGCTTATCCATTATGCATTTTTCCTGGCCAACTTTTATAGTATTTTTAAAACTCCTTTTAATGTATTCAAAATGTAACATTTTATTAGGGACCGGAAAATACAGTCTGATAAAGAGGAAGAGCAATCACTCTCAGGGGAGGGAGCATCAGAGACTCAGGCCAGACAAGAGTCAAACTGTAGACAAAGCCAGCCCACCAAACTTTCTGTCACAACTGTTTTTTGGACCACACCGTTGACACCTGAAGGCTTACCAGGTGGGGGTGGGGAGCCTCTAAGAAGTAAGAGAACCAAACCCACAGCCTTTTTGTTTTCCCCCTTATACCAAGGGTGGAACCTAGGGTCCACTGACCACCTCCTCCAGACCCCTCAAGGCTTCCCTCTCAAATTCATGCATCCACCACTGGTCCCCGACGCTGTCACTGACTTTTGAGCTGAAGTTCGCTGTCACCCATAGGGCAACTTTTCTGTGGCCTCCTTAATCATATCTTTGGGTTTCTTGGAACATGGCCACACTTTGGATGCATATATTAGTGATGCTTTTGTTCAAGGTACATATGCATTTGGAACCTCAAGTAAATCCCTAATCTGGGGCCACCAGAACCCAAAGTGTTGACACCAGCTCCACAAAGTGTCTAGACAGGGGAAGGACCTAGCAGTGCTTTACAGCTGTGGCAAGCCAGCAGTGGTGAGCCTCGACCTTTTCCTTCCTTCGCAAGTGAACTGCATCTTTTCTAGGTTTAAGTTTGATGCCTATCTGGGTCCAGTGTTACGATTACATTTTCCCCATGTAATTCCTTTCCCTGAGGCTGTGGTGTGAGCAGGAGTCCTGAGCAGCAATCAAAATCCCTTTCCTATAGCGCCACCTAGAGGAAACGTTCTTCATCTGTGCCTTCTAGATACCAGTTTTCAGCACCTCTTCTTTAGATCAACCTGCAAGGATACAAAGCAGGGGACAATTTGAGCGTCCCCCACCCACCCCGTTTCCTTCTGCTCAGAGGATCCTTAATGTGTTCTGATCAAGTGGTGCATCCCTTTCTTCCCCCGAGGCTGCTTTTAACACTTTTGTGTGCCTGTGTGCCAAGTGTCTACAGAGGCACAGAGGGGGCACTGGCTCTCCAATGCTGGAGTTCCAGGCAGCTGTGAGCTGCCCAACATGGGTAACAGGAGCTGAACTGGGGTTCTCAGAGTAACAGGAAGTACCCTGTACTGGCTAATTTTGTGTCAACTTGACACAGCTGGAGTTATCACAGAGAAAGGAGCTTCAGTTGGGGAAATGCCTCCATGAGATCCAGCTGCAGGGCATTTTCTCAATTAGTGACCAAGGGGGAGGGCCCCTTGTGGGTGGGACCATCTCTGGGCTGGTAGTCTTGGGTTCTATAAGAGAGCAGGGGAAGCAAGCCAGGGGAAGCAAGCCAGTAAGGAACATCCCTCCATAGCCTCTGCATCAGCTCCTGCTTCCTGACCTGCTTGAGTTCCAGTCCTGAATCCTTTGGTGATCAACAGCAGTATGGAAATGTAAGCCGAATAAACCCTTCCCTCCCCAACTTGCTTCTTGGTCATGATGTTTTGTGCAGGAATAGAAACCCTGACTAAGACATACTCTTAACTGTCCACCCACCCCTTCAGTCCCTCAGCTGTATTCTGAGGCCTTAATAATAATAATAATAATAATAATAATAATAATAAGTCCCAAGAGTCAGTTTCTCCAGGGGACACTAGAGCATTCAGTCATTTTACTTTACACACTGATTTGACAGTAAGAAGCTCCAGTCTGAACACTTTGGACTCTGATGCAATCACTGCAAATATGCAGCGTATTATTGAAACCATTCTTTCTTGCGAGCACTTGGTGAGTGAGTGCAAAATCATACAATTATCTTCAAAAGCCCACACCATCTAGACATCAAAAGGGTCAAGGAAAGGAAGCGTGTGGAAAGAAGGCCGCTCGTCCCCAATGTGCAATGCTAAATGTCCTCATAAAGTTAACAGTTCAGAGACATAACGGGACAGAGTGACAAAATCACTGTAGAAAATGATGTCTCAGAAAAGCCAGGCTGGCTGTCAGTAGATTCCCACTAACGTCTGACACAGCCAGAACCCCGGTGGGGCTTTAACACAGGAATCCTCCACTGCTTCTAAAACGGCAGCAGCCGAGGGCGCACTCCCTTCAGAGGCTCCCCTGCACGGGCTTCACACTCACTCAGCGCTGCTTTTCTGTCACTCCGTTCAAGTGCTCCTGGAGGTTCATACAAACACACTGAATCGATGGCTGGCGCGCTTCCTCGCAGTCTATGATGAAGACACTGATCCCAGTGTTGGGAGTGATGGAGGAAAGTTCGAATTTGTCTCTCGCTCCCGGCAACGAGCATCTGAGGTCACTCAGAAAATAACCAAAGAGGCTTCTCATGTAAGCGCCATGGCTCACAACTAAGATGCTGGCTGCTAAGCCCGGGGTGCCACCTTTGGGGTTCGTCCCCAAACTGCCATGTTTTCCCACAGGAAAAACCTCTGCCAAAGAGCTTTCCAAACTGCTGTCTGGCACTGCAGGCATGACGCTGTCTCTCTGGCCTGCCTTGCCCAGGATTAGCTGACAAATGAAATCAAAGAAATCCTTTCCTCGCATTTTCACCTACAAGAAAGATGAGAGAAAGGAAATCGAGCAGAGTGAATAATGCCATTAAATTGTAAGTCTGAAATACAACTATTCCAACCCAAGGTTTCTATGGGACTTCAAAGCATCACTTGATGCTGAAGATATTAAGAAAAAGGGAAGGGCTGGAGAGATGGCTCAGAGGTTAAGAGCACTGACTGCTCTTCCAGGGGTCCTGAGTTCAATTCCCAGAAACCATATGATGGCTCATAGCCATCTGTAATGGGATCTGATGCCCTCTTCTGGAGTGTCTGAAGACAGCTACAGAGTACTCATATACATAAGTGAATAATTTTTTTTTTAATGGTTTTTTTCAAGACAGGGTTTCTCTGTGTAGCCCTGGCTGTCCTGGAACTCACTCTGTAGACCAGGCTGGCCTCAAACTCAGAAATCCACCTGCCTTTGCCTCCCAAGTGCTGGGATTAAAGGCATGTGCCACCACTGGCTGCCATAAATAATTCTTTAAAAAAAAAAAAAAAAAAAAAGGAAAAAAATTGGGAAGAGGAAGGCTGGGGCAATGCCTATGTAGGCAAATCTCTTGCGTATCATACAGGCATGGAGACCAGAACCCTGGGGTTCCAGAGGCAGAGCCTGACTCTCTGGCTGCTCCACTGCCTGTGCCGAACCCGCCTATACCATCACCTCATGCTAAGTTTTTCTCAGCAGTAATCTATCATCAGTAATGGCTGCTGACTCTCAGTGACCGAGACACCGCAACTTGGAAAAATCGGGGGTGGGGGTGGGGGTGTTCAGAACTTGTAAACCACTTGACTGTCAGTCGCAAACACCAGTACAAAACCCGTCAGAATTTAGTGACTAGGTCACTGGCACACTGGCAGGTTTGTTGCCGGGCCAGCCAGCGACCTGGCAGCTTGGATGTTCTCGGGCTGCGTACCTGCTCTACTGTCTCTCCTCCAGGCGGGGTGAACATGGGACACTCTTCCCCAGCGGCTTTGGCCATGGCCCGAAGCTCACTTAGCGGCTTGCCTTCTGCGACCCCGTACATCTGCAACAGTCCAGTCAGACGATGGTGAGGCTTACAGATTGACATGATGGTAAAGGCCTGTGAAAACCTGACACCATGCCAGGAAGGAGCCCACCTTCCTTGCCTTATCTGTGACCCCTGCCTGCTAGGAACGAATTGAGTGCTAATGGGACTCACTCAGCAGAGGCCCAGGCCCTAGGCCACGGTAGGAATCTCAATCTGGATCCAGGAGGCTGTGGGGAAGAACTTGCCGAGGCTAACCCAAGCAGATGGTGGGGCTTTATCAGGGACCGGGACACTCAGGCTTGCCTACCCACAATTCCTGGGATGCAGAGATGTGCTCAGGGCAACACTTGGGCAACCCACCCAGTGCCACACCTGAGCCTATGTTTTCAGCACTGGTTCTCAGGCACAGAGCAGGAACTTCCTTCTGCCAGAACTTTAATGTCTCTTGAACCACAGAGAACACACACAAGCTGAGAGAGGCAGGCCTTCTAGAATGCCTTTTCCATTCTTTTGCTCCTGCCCAGGATCAGAGAGAAGCAGGGCTGACAGGGATGCCCCTGACCTTGGAGTTGGTATTGTAGGGCACAAAGACCCACAATGCTTTAGGAGGCCTGGGTTCACAGCTCAGACTGGAAGGCTTTATGTGCCTTGCCCTACACTGAAATCTCTGCTTTCTGAAGGCTCATTTCTGGTACATGAACCCACACTGACAGTGGGGCTAGGAGTGGGGTGGAGAGCCCTGTGCTTGTACTTTAAATCCACACCTCCCTGCCCAGTGTAAACAAGCTTTTACCAGTATGACCTTCTTTTATAACTCAAGACACTCACCTCACAGTGTTAGATAAGGCACTCTACGTACATTCTATGTAGCACGGCAGTTGAGTAGATTCTCCTACCCGTCCCCCATTCCTTCCACCCTTCTCCTCGACCCTGCCTCCATGCTGAGAATTAAAATATATATATATATATATATATATAT
>NC_034591.1:142175072-142176827 GCF_900095145.1 Mus pahari
TTTTTTTTTTTTTTTTTTGAGATAGTGTCTATGTAGCTCAGGCTAGCTTCAAATTAATAATCCTCCTGCCTTTACTTTCCAAGAGCTGTAATTACACATGTATACTATCATGCCCAGCTACACAGATCCTTAACATATATTAGTTGATTCTAAATTCCCAAGAAAGGGCTGGAAAGATGGCTTCGCAGTTAAGAGCATCGGCTGCTCTTCCAGAGGACCCTGCTTCAAGTCCCAGCACCCACATGGCAGCTCACAACTGTCTGTAACTCCAGTTCCAGGGGATCTGACACCTTCTTCTGGCCTCCTGGGAAACCAGGCATGTTCATGGTACACAGATGTACACGCAGGGAAAACATCCACACAGAAAAATATCTTAATTGAAACTAAACTTCCGAGGACTGCAAGTGTGCTCTAGCCAAGTGATGGCTCACTGTGAATGTGCAATACAAAGTGATACAAACAAGTTACCTACCCTTTCTCGGAGTCTGGAGTCGTACTTCACTGCCATGTCTTTGCAAAATCTGCTTTTCTCCAAAATGCCATGCATGGTCTGAAAAGCGAAAGACAAAGACAAGTGTCTGTTTGTTTCATTTTTTTATAATGATGGGTCACCATGAAGTTTCCAAAGCATGCCATTCCATTTTTTTTTCTTTTTAATTATTAGCAATAGTTTTGCTGTACAAAAAGCTGCTTCTCTGTCCAGGGCTGCAGCTCAGTGGCAGAGCACCTGCCCAGCACACAGGACGCCCAGGGTTTGTGGCTTCTCTTCATACCTAACTCTGGTATTTACTACTATGTATGTCTAGTCCAGTTCAGACCACCACCTGCTTTTATAAATAAAATTAGCACCCAGACACATTGCTCTCCCTTGGTTATGCAGAGAGAGGTCATATTAGACCAGAGTAAGAGTAGATAAAAGCAGATTAATTAGGAGGCAGCTCTCAGCCGGGGTTCAGCGATCTCACAGGCAGAAGTCAGTGAGTTCACACATCCAGCCCAAAGCAAGGGGGGACTTACAAAGCTCAGGCGAGGAGTGATGACTGGCAGCTAGGAGCTGGGACTATGTTCACACACGGTCAGAGACTGAGCCCCTGGGCGGGCACTCGTGGGTGGGTGGAGACTAGGAGTGATGACTTGTTAGCACGGAATTGTCTCTGCAGGCCGCGTTGGGGTAAGGAGGGCAGACCGGGTTGCACAGCTTGTGCAGGGATGAGCCGGGGTTCCGGCCTAACAGACTCACTGAGAAGCTCTGCGCGGCTGCACTCGTACCGTGCCCGTGTGAACAGAAATGAACGGCTGTCACAGACACCAGAGACTGACAAACCTGCACTACTTATTATCTTACAGAAAAGCTGTGTTAGCCTTCCCCCGTGGCTTCTTATGTGTGTGTACACATGCATGTATGCGCACACATGTATGTGCATTTATGCTACTGCCCTCCTGGAGGCCCTAAGCTGACCTGGAATGTGTTCCTGGCTCTCTCTCCCTGCTTCACTTATTGAGGCAAAGTCTCTTGTTAAACCTGAGGCTCACCAGTTCTGGCTTGTTCCAGGGGTCTCTTCTCCCAATTGCTGGGATTTCTGGTGGCTAGTGCATGTGCCCATCTGGGTTCCCCCCGCATGTGATGTGGTTTTGTTCTTTTCTGTTTAGTATTTTTAGTGTGTGTAGTGGCTATTCCTGGTTGTCAACTTGACTATATTTGAAATGAACTACAATCCAGAATTGGAAGGCTCACCAGTGAACCTAATCTGGAGA
>NC_034591.1:142181222-142235297 GCF_900095145.1 Mus pahari
GAACCATTGTTGGGATTTGGACTGCAGACTGTAAGTCATCAATAAATTCCTTTACTATATAGAGACTATCTGCAAGTTCTGTGACTCTAGAGAACCTTGACTAATACAGTGTGTGTGTGCACACGTGTGTGTGCACACGAGCACATGTGTGTTATAGTTTGCATGTGGAGATCAGAGGTCAACTTGAAAGAGTCAATTCCCTCCCTCCAATACACGGGTCCTGGGGATTGAACTTGGGTCATGGGGCCTTTACCCACTGAGCCATCTCAGTAAGCTTTAGAAGCAGATTTTTTTAAGCTCCACGTTGTTGGGCTCCTGACCCATCAGCCTGGATGGGTCGCCTGAACTCACTTGCTTTGTCCTCGTGAGATCGCTGGAGAAGGCATGCGTAAACTGCACATTACTCAGAAACTGCCCAGCGGCTGCTGCTTGCTGAAACCCAGTCTCGGAAAGGGGCGCATCTACACCTTGTCCTGCAGTAAGACAGAGACATTCAAAAATGTATCTTAGCAAAGTCACATGAAAGGGACAGAAGCTGCAGTGATTGCTGTGACATGATGTGATCACCTTGGGTACGAGACTTCTTAGGGAGCTGACGTGGGCCTTCCCCACTCACACACTTCCCCGAAAGCTGCCCGTCTCCTGGGAAACCATGAGAACTGGGCCATCTGGGCTCCTCCCACTTTTCCATCTGTCCATTTCCCCGCTATGTACTGCACACGCAGGCTGTTCCTGCACGCTGCATTCCGTGGCTGGGTCACTTGTCTTTCTCCTCTTCAGTCCACTGTCTAAAGGTCAGCACGGCGATGACATTACTCCTCTTCCTTCTGTCCTCATTTCACCGGACATGATGGCTCACACCTATCACCTCAACCCCTGTAAAGCTGAGGCAGGAGGATTACAGTGAATTGGAGGCCTTGGACTACATTATATGTAAGTAAGCTGCAGGCCAGCCTAGACTACAAAAGGAGAGCTAACATACATCTTAAAGAATTATTAAAACACGGGGAAGTCAGTGGGAACGTAAAGTGCGTAGGGGAGGAGCATCCGGAAAGGGAGGAAGGAAACTGCTGGCCCCAAGGATGGAGCAGGTCTCTCTCTGAGAGGAGGAGATGGAGGAGGCATTCCACTGTCAGCACATGCTGGCTGCAGGGGAAGGGGCTGCTGTGTGGGCCAGAGGGCTGGAAACCACAACTGAACCGAACCCACAGAGCCTGGGAGGAGTCAGTCTAAGATCAGGAGGAAAATCAAACTCCAATCTCCTTCAGAGAAAAACACGCTCAATAAGGAGTAATAAACTTGCATTCATTTAAGGCAAACAAAAGATCAACTCAAAAAGTCAACATGCGGGCTGGTGAGATGGCTCAGTAGGTAAGAGCAACCGACTGCTCTTCCAAAGGTCTGGAGTTCAAATCCGAGCAACCACATGGTGGCTCACAACCATCCATTACAAGATCTGACTCCCTCTTCTGGAGTGTCTGAAGACAGCTACAGTATTCTTACATATAATAAATAAATAAATCTTTAAAAAAAAAAGATTTAAAAAAAAGTCAATATGCACTCAGAGATAGAGGTGCAACCCCCCCCCGCCCCTGATACACACACATACACACACACACACACACACACACACACACACGTACACACACGTACACGTATACGTCTCATGAATGAAAGCCAGGAGGCACAACAGAGAAGGGATTTAGAACCACTGAGACTTTAGATGTTAAAGCCAGCGGCAGAGATTAGAGATAAAGACAGACTCCGAATAACTGATGAGCACAACCCACCAAGAACAATGCAACTGATGGGGAAAATTCCTCTCTGAGCAACAGTGTTGCAGAAGGGATGTAAGGCCCTCAAACACAGAGCTGAGGACATGATGCAGAAGGCAGCTCAGGCACTGGGAGGATCTGGAACATTCCACGGATGTGTTACAGATAAACAAGAAGGAAGAGCTCTCTTAGTTTCTGCTACTGTGACAAAGTAGCACAGAGCAGGCGGCTCATACTCCCAAGTCGCCTGCTTGTCACTGCTCTGGAGCCTGGGGCTCTGTTGGGACGCTGGGCTCCCTTCTGCCGAGGCAGGCAGAGTGCTGAAAGCTCAAACTGCAGAGCTAAGACAGGGCAACTCTCTGCGTGCCACCTTGTAAGTCTCCTCGGTGAAGCTGTCCCTGTGATGGAGTCACATTCGTCTACAGCGTGACTCTAACTACAACTCCAAAGGACGAATAAAGAAGTGGAGCCCGGAAGACTGCAGAGACGGCAGCGGGCAGCTTTCTGAAATGGGGGGAGGCAGGATTCTAGGGCCGGGGAAAGCACAAAGTGGGAGGTGGGAGAAATTAAAAAGGGAAATCCCTGGGCTGGGCTCAGCATTTAGGAGCACAGGCTCAGAGCAGCCGCCTTTCCCTGTCCCAGCTCCCTCTTCTGGCCACCTGGGACATCGCATGTAGTGCGCAAACCACATGCAGGCAAAACGCTTGCACGTATAAATTAACAGGTAAATCTTAAAAACATCCCTCTGGATAGAGGCAAGATGGAGACCACCAGAACCAATGGGAAGAGCCAAACAGTGCTGCAGAGACAGCTATGAGACGTGATAGGCTGGTCACTCATCTCACTGCTGACAAAGGACCTGACTAGAGCAAGGGAGGGTGGAGCCGAAGAGATGGCCAAGCAGTTAAGAGCAGAAACCATCTGCAGCTCCAATTCCAGGGAACCCAGTGCTCTCTCTTCTGTACCCGCCTCCCCCCACACTGGTTCATAGATGTACATACAGACAAGCCACTCACAGACATAAAATAATAAAAAGGAGGGGCATGTGGCTCGGAAGTCCATAATGATAGGGGAGCTGTGGAGGAGGGCTGAGGGTGCAGTTGGTCTGCACCCTTACAAAGCTCAGGAATGAATGACCCCCTCACTATGGGACTGGTAATGGAGCTGCCAGCTTGAGGATGGGTCTTCCCAACTTAATGAATTTAATCTAGATGGTCCCTCCCTGGCAACCAGAGGCTCCCCAATAGATTCTGCCAAGGTGATAAACCATTTTAACACTCACAACTGACCTCCTTCATGAGCTGTGCTACAGCTCTGTGCTGGGGACGGGGCCAGGGCCCAGCACCTGCCAGCCCGAGCGCTTTCCTCCCGAAAACACGCTCAGCTCAACAAGCTGATGAAAGCAGAAAGAGAGCAAGTTCCCGGTGACAACCATCAGTGCAGAAGTGTGCCTGCGTGCACTGAGAGTGCTTCCCCACCTAAATATGCCAATCGATAATCAGAAGAAAGGGACAGACTGCTGCCAGCTAGGGACCGTGCTTGGAGACTTATGTTTTACTATTTCTGTAAGTTACGGATGTCTGCGTCAGGGTGTGTGCATTTGGCTGTAAGTCCTGTGGAGGCCAGAAGAGGGTGTAGAGCCCCTGGAGATCAGATCTGGAGTTGGAGTTAAAGGTGGTTGTGGGTCACCCAGTCTGGGTCCTGGGGACCAAACTGGGGTTCTCTGTAAAAGCAATACCCTTTCTCATTCACTAAGCCGTCTCACCACCTTACAAAGTCAGGAGACCAGCCAACTTAAGATGGACGTGAATGCAGATGTGCTTACTCACGTTCTAGAGAGGTTGGCTTTGACAAGCAAAGCAGAGCAAAGGTCCACCCCCACCGCAGAGGGAATCTTATCATTAGTACAGTAACCGTTCAGGAAAGTGCTAATACCAGCCTGTAAATGTCTTATTTCCTAATATGAAGTCATTCTTTACAGCCTAAACTAACCTTGAAGTCTATGCATAGCGCAGATACTGGCCTCAAACCGAGATCCTCCTGCCTCAGGCACCTGCCTGCTGGGATGACTGGCTTTAATTATGTCAAATCACAACTGTGGTATTTCAAGTCCTTAAGAACCCAAGGCGACTTTTGAGTGACTGGCCCCCATGAGGGTCTGTGTAGAGAGACACTATTGGAGACGCCCGTGCATGTCATGCCCACTTCAGAGACTTCTGTTCCTCCACGTGACCTACCGTTTTAGTCAAATTCTATGGTACCCTCACCCCCTAACCCCAATCCAATTCAACCCGATTACAGTGTCACCTGCCTACCTGCCCTCCCCTCAAGTCATTAACAGTGAAGCAGAGCTGGGCAATAATCATTTGAGACCAACCTTGAATGATTTTCTCCTTATTAAGTCTTGTTTCACCACTGAAATTTAAAAAAAAGGAAAAAGAAAAAACTGTTACCAAATTATTTTTGAAAAGAGAAAAAAAAAACAATGAAGAACAATGAGATTCATAACAAATCTTAAACTTGCAAATCTAATTATTTCCTTTCCAATCTTCCACCCCAACTCTTGAATTCCATATCAAGCCACCCCTAGGGCAAATATAAGTGGGTCAGGAGATCAATGTTAAGTGAACTGCTGGAGGAAAAAGCTATTAAAAATGCAGGTGTGTACGCATCAGCTCTATTTCTGATGAGGCAACCTTGGTAAAGTAATCCTGCTGACCGAGCAAGATCACTTCAGGGCAGCAGGCCGGGAACCAGGGTGGCCATCTATGAGCTGCTGCCCTGAAGGAGCATGTGACAGGCATGAACATGGAAAGAGACCCTTAGCACCCAGAATTGACCCTGGTCCTGGAATGGAGTTGGTCATACTGTGTGGTAGCTATAGACCGACACACACAGTGTATCTATATCTCTATATCTATCTACCTATCTATCTATCTATCTATCAATAGATAGGAAGGATAGATCAGGCAAAACGTTCATATACATTTAAAAACAAACAAACTGCAAAGCTTGTGTGGTAAGAGAACAACCTGCACTATACAGGACTAGAAGGCCAAGTGTGAAATAATACTCAAGTGCTAACTCCTTAGAAAGGAGGGGAATAAAATAAAACTGGATTCACATAAAGAAATACTGGAAGAATATACTAATAGGTCCAGGCATGGTGACGTATGCCTTTTCTGGTATGGCCTAGGTAGGGACAGAATGACAAGGGCCAGCAGGCATGGCTGCTTTGGGCATGGCTTGTTTGTATAATAATGTACATATTTTCATGTTCCTCCTTTGAAGAATGCCCTTCCTGCTAATGTTAATGATGCCAGTCCAGAAGGCAAAGGTGTGGTTAGTAATGGTAAACCCTTAAGGCTGTGGAAAAGAACTCTAAAAACATGGGTTCAAAAATATGTAATTTCTCAAAAAGTAAGGATGTAACATGAATTATATGAGGGGCTTCACGAAACCTAAGGAACTGGAGCAGTTTTGCTGTGAGCCAACTTGTCACAAAGGTACTTTTCTGTTTCTGCTTACAAAGGCAGGCAGATTCCTGAGTTCAGGGTTGGCTTGAGACAGAGCAAGGTGTGGCAGAAATGCTAATTCCAGGACAGGGTCCCACCTAGCTAGCTTACCACTGGGGTTATCAGAAGCAGGCAGATCTCTGAATCCCTTTGCAAAGTTAAAAGAAAACCTGTGCTCACTGCCTTCAAAGATTCAGGGGGCTGGGATCAAGGAATGCTGATTCATAGGGTAATCAAATGGGAACCTGGGATAAATGACTGGATTGCTATGTAAAATTAAACACTGGGCTTGTGATCTGCAAGAGATGAGCTATCCAGAAATTTTTTTAGAATAGCAAGAGAGAACTGCTTGGAGAACTGTCTCTAGCAGAAAATAGAGAGCTGCCTGGAGAACGCAGAACAGAGAGAAAGCCAGAAAGTTCTGCTGTGTTCCAGCAGAACACAGGCCTACAGCTTGGACCCAGTTGTTTGTTTTCACCACTCCCAGACACCCCTTCTCTCAGAACCCCTCTCCAAGCCCAGGCTGGTTCTCGTCATTCAAGAGGCAGAAGCCAAGTGGAACTTTGTGAGTTCAAGGCCACCCTGAACTACAACGTGAGTTCCAGCCAGAGCTACAACATGAGTTCCAGCCAGAGCTACAACATGAGTTCCAGCCAGAGCTACACAGTGAGTATCTGTCTCGAAAACAAAATCAAGTTTTTGAGAAAAGTATAGTGGTAGTACACTTGCTTAGCATGCAAGGCCTCAGGTTCAATACCCAGCACGGCAAAATAAACTCAGTAACTAAAATACAAACAAGTAAATAAATATGGTCTCATATGGGTAGAGGATAGGAACAAGGAGAATTGTTTTGGTTCCTAAACATACAGATATTTTTAAAAATGTATGATTACATAAGTGAAATTACTGTGTTTGGAACCGTTTAGGCCTTGGCAAAACCAAGACTACTGATGGTTCACTATTAAAAGAGTTCCTATATATAGTATAGCAGCATCTTAAGAAACAGCCACCAAAAAAAAAAAAAAAAAAAAAGAAAGGTCAGCGGCAGAAGGCTGGGCTGGGCAAGCTGGTGTTCCTAATCAAGGGAAAGAAATCGTGCCCTGGGCTTACTTCCTGCCTCAGCTTTAAAATCTTCCTGAGGCCAATAAAAACTGCCTCCTGTTGAATTGAGGTCAGCTTTTGGGAGGATGAGAAAGAAAAAAGTGTGTGAGTTCAAGGCCAGCCTAGGCTACATATCAAGTTCCAGGCTACCTCAGGCTACTCAGCAAGACTCGCTCCAAGGATGAAAAGCTGCTGTTTGGTAACGCAGCTTGTAAGTCTAGCAACTGGGAGATGGAGGCAGGAGGGTGAGGAGTTCAAGGGTACCTCTGAGATCAGCCTGGCCTACAGCAGTCCTGTCTCCAAAATCTAAAGAAATGAAGCAGAACTGTGTATCAAGCTTAAGTAGAAATATCATCCTACCACTCACTCCCAGCAAGAGGCAAAGAAGCGCCCTCACGGTGCACATTTAACATCAAGGACGGGGCAGGGGGCAAGGGAGATGGCTCAGTTGGGAGGTAAATTGCTCCCCATATAAGAATGAGTACCTGGGTTTCATACCTGAAGTAAAAAAACCTGTGGGGAGCTGGAGCCAGTCAGCCTAACACAATCAGAAACCTCCAGAACCAATGAAAGACCCCGGGCTCAAAAAATTAGGTGGAGGGGCTAGAGAGGTGACTTAGTGGTTAAGAGCACTTGGCTGGTGACTCACAACCAACTCCAGTTCTAGGGGCTCTGCTGCCCTCTTCTGGCCTCTGGAGGGACTGCATACACATGATACACAGACATTCCTTCATGCAAAACAGCAATGCACATAAAATATAAGTAAATCTTTTATCTTTTTTTTATTAAAAAAAAAAAGGTGGAGAGTGATCTCACACACACACACACACACACACACACACAAGAGAAAATTACTAATTTTGCCACTCCAACATTTTGCAGATAGCACTGAGAGTGAAATCTCTCCCTATGGGCAGCGGCCCTTCTCTTGAACACTCACTGAAAAGAATCCACGTGACAGAATAGTTTTGCAAATTCTTATCAGTAAGAGGTAAAAACAAAAATGGATACGATTTAGTGAACAATTTCCTTCAGCTGTAGGTTGCTCCCTGCTGGGGCTAGAGGTAGATGTTCAGGGGAGAGGAGTGCTTGCTCTGTAAGAACTGAGCTGAGATCCAGGCGTTACATAAATGGCAAGGTATGAGCCTGAACCTGGGTGCTGGCAACTGGGGAGAGGCAGGAGGGTCACTGGGACATGCTGGCTGCCAAACTAGCTTCAGGCTCAGTGAATTACTGAAGTCTCCCCACCTACATATATGCGTGATACACCCCCAAGGTGTGCGCGTGCGCACGCACACACACACACACCCTGCTACCTTTTAGCATCTAGCAGGCTAGATGTTTTGAACTCAAGCCACGTTATAAATATTCAAAGATTACATAACCCAAAAGTAGAACTGTTTCCCCCAAACCTGTGTAAATATTTAGTATTGCAGCTTTTAGCAGCTTTAAAAGGGTATCCATAAATCCTTGAGGCAGGTGTTTAAAGCTAGTTTAGGGAGGGGATAAGACAAAGCTAAGCAAGCCCTTGGCTAGGGAACCAGAGGAGGAGGAGGCTGTGGAAAGGTCAGAGCGATGTATTTGGACGGAGTGGAGGATGCATCACTCATTTTCAAATTCTGCAGGGTGATCCATTTCCAAAACAGAACACCAGGCTCCACAGAAGTCTAGACACTTATGCCAAGAGCTGAAGTCTCATGACCTGCCATTTATAGGCCCTGTGGGTGGGGGAGGTGTGAGCATGGGACACCACGGGGAACACACAAGACACAGGCAGGCCTCACTCAGGCTGTAGGTTACCCTTTGCTGTTACGTAAAAGCGAGTCCCTTGGCTCAGGTTTACATACTTAATCCCTTGTTAGATCCTTATAAAGATTCCGACTCAATAGACAGCTTCAAGCTATCCACAGCCGAGAAGCCGACCTTTGTGGGAAATTAGCACACATCTGGGATTTTCAGCACATTTATTCCAGTGTGTAAATTACCACCTCAACTGATACCACCTGACCTTTTACCAACCATTTCAATAGCAAATACAGATTCAAAGGCTAGTCCCAGAGGAAAAAAAATTATAATAAAATGGAAGTAAAATGGTGTTGCAAGTGACTGACTATAAACCCAAATGCTCAAGAGAATCCAGGCCTCTGTGGCTGTCATGTACGAACACTCACCCAGCCTCCCTGGGTTGGGTTACAATGCTGCAACTTTCATGAGAAATTACAGTTCAATACAAACCAGAGACTTGAAGCTTGGAATCCAGGGTGTTCTGGTCCAAAAGTGACCACCTCCATTTCAAAGTAAGAAAGACAAAACAAAACAAATAAAATGGAGAGATGACTCAGCAACTAGAGCACTGACTGCCCTTCCAGAGGACCCAGGTTCAATTCCCAGCACCCACGTGGCAGGCTAACAAATGTCCAGAGCTCCAATTCTAGGAGATCTGACCCCCTCCTCTGGCCTCTGTGGGCACCAGGAACACACATGCTACACAGACATACATGCACACACCTATAATCATAAGATAAATTAATTAATAGAAAATTTAAGACATGACAAATTAAGATACACATAAAATTCCATGAAGGATTTGGTTAGACACAAGAAAACTGCTTTAAATTTGTCTTGCATTATAGTACAGCCCGGTGTAATTAGCCAACTTTCCCATGAGTCGTTATATTTACCTATGGTGACTACCAGTCAAATGTGAAAGCTTGTTTGTTCTTGAACCAACCAGACTTCTCTCTGTCACAGTCCAACAGAAAGAGGAAACCTGGGATGACCATGCCAGGACAGCAGCTAGCCACAGCCCTGTCTATTTCAACATACTAGTCTTCCTGTGTCTAAAAGAGAATAAAACTTTGAGACAGGATTCCACTATGTTCCTCTGGCTGCTAATGTAGACCAGGCTGGCCTTGAACTCCTCTACCTCCTGACTGCTGGGGTTTTAGGTACGCTGCCACAACTGTTGAAGAAAACTCCTCTTTCTACTCCCTAAAATTATAACAGGTGATATTTCCAAGTGGCTTTAAGGCAAGCAAGAAGCAGAGAATAGTGGGTTAATTTGCTCTGGTTCAAATACTTGCCACACGACTTTAAGTTCCTCGAAGTCCGACTCCCCTGACTCTCCAGTGAATCAGACACTCCCTACTCACACAGATATTGCCCATTAAGAATCTAAGTAGGGATGGTTTCCCAGCTGGGTCCAGAATATTCTCAGGTTGAAAAAGAGGACAAGGGGGTTCATGTTCCTTCAGTGCTCCCAACAAAGCTGTATCATCTCCTAGAACATTCTAGAAAGCACAGGGGGAACACAAAAAGACACGGGGAACCAGATTTCTAATTCAGCCACTAAAATCCCTGAATCCTAAAGGTCCACTTCACATGATGCTGGAGACCATCTTCCTATAAAGAGAAAACTGGACAGAAAAGGCATGCGTTGAAGAAGGCTCCCACAAGGTTCGAACGCTGTCAGCGGTCCTGTGAGCCCTATGAAGCCGGAAACGGTAATCAGTCCCGCTCCGAGAAGCTGTTCTGAGAAGCTCTGACTATACAGGTGAGACTCAGCTGCGTTTTTATCTGAGCTTTGCTTACAGAAGAACACGTTATTTAATTCTCAGGCATATTTCTTCCTCTCTGCTGCCACGTGCCCCATTCCCTCCATTTGGTTCTCTGACCCAGAGAGATTAGAAAGACTGCAGCCACCAATCTGCTTCTCAGGACGCAGGTCAGAAAGCTCAAGCCTGTCCTCAGATGCCAAAGCTACGAGGCTGCTTCTAGCTGGAGCCTGAATCCCAACCAACCAACCAACGCTTTGAAACTTCCCTCCTCTTACCCACCCTGAATCTGCCTACCATCATCACCAGGCAAACACGTACTGAGAAGGAAAAGGATAGGAGACCTAAAGCCAGATTCTGCTCCATGAAATCTGTCATGATAAAAATGTTTGTTCAGGGTGATGCAGCAGACAGAGAGGAGAGCTCGGACCCTCTAATTTTTTTTTTCTCAGAACTGTAGCCTCTGAAGGGAGGTAAACTGCAAAAGTACCCCCGATGCAAGGAGAAAGGGGGGAGGGGTGAGAAAACGAGGCAACCAGCATAGGACAGATGAGGTGTGGCCCAGCAGTTCTGAAATTCTGGAATTTACTAGGGGGCAGAAAAGGTCACACTGAAAAGTCGAGAGGCCGGATCATGTCTTTAATCAATGGCTGGGAACCTTGATCATGTGCTTCTCCACACTTCTTTCCTCATGGAAAACGCAAGTCTCTTGACAGTTAAAACCTGGCTTCCTCACTCAGGGTGTCGCGGATAAAAGATTGAACACGAGAGAATTCAAAGGAAAAGCACATGGAAAGCCCACCCTCCCCGGACTGGAGCACGTAAGGGACCAGAAGAGACCCAGGCCAGGAAGCTCCCCGTAACTGCGATACTCACTGGCGGATGACGGTCAAGGCGAAGCGCGGCATCTTGGCCCAAGTCGCGTGAGCTACGACCCGGCTCTGCAGCACCTCGCTGCGCCTAACTGCGGGGCCACTTTGCCTGCACTACTTCCGTCTGCCCTGCGGACCGGCTCCGTAGCTATTGGTCGAGGCGGCTGAACGTCACCACAGGGCTGCCAATAAAGGTGGAGCCTGAAACCCGGAGAGGCCCCGCCCAGGCCAGTGGCGCTTGCGCCCCTGCGCGCCAACCTATGATTGGCGCCTGGCAGGTGCGCGCGGCCCCTCCCTGGGTTAACGCCCTGGAGTCTTGCCAGAGCTAGCCTGCATCAGGGACAGATAAGAACTGCTTTGATTCTTTTATGCTGAACTGATTTGAGGAAGGCGTGCAAGGTGTAGTGTGCCTGTAGTGTGCCAAGGCGATGGCTCTCTCTGGTGGTTACACAGCCAGACTGCAGCATCCTGTGAGGGTTAGCTGTTATTCTTTTCCTGGGAGGTGAGGTCAAACTAGGTGTGTAAATGCAAACCAACCTAGTTTCTCAACTTCTTAACCAAAAACTTTTGTCAGGCCCCTTTCTTGTCTTCTGCCTTGCTGAGCCTGATCCTCCCAAACATTACCAAGTATTTTTGCTAATGCTGCTACCATTTATAATTAAGTCACTCTAGAGGTCTCCACTGGTATCTGTTATATTAAGAGTTGAATTCAACCACTCCTTAAAATAGTTCCTATTCTAATGAATGTTATCTCTGTTGCACTGATGTAGAGGAAAGTCTTTTCCTTAAAAACAGATGCAGGGACATAGGTTCTGTATAAAACCCTTCGAGAGGGGTTAGGGAGTTGGCTTAACCCTTTAAGAGCCCGGATTATTTGCTCATCTTGAGAACCAGGTTCAAAGCCCAGTACGCCCACAGAGGCTATCAAACATCTTAAACTCCAGTTCCAGGAGATCGGCTACCTTCTTCTGACCTCTGGGCACAGACATTCAGGCAAAGCACCTATGCACATAAAATAAAGAGAAATCTCAATCAATCACTAAATAGATGTCTTCAAGACCGAGACTGAGGCTCTAGTCTTCAGCCATATGATAGGAATATAGGGACAAAAGGGCTATAGGACTTAAGAGGTCACAGCTTGTGCCCAGCAAGCCAGGCCTGGTCACCTAGCCTTCCTAAGAGCCAAATAAATAGTGAATAAAAAGGAGAAACGGGAGGTTTATTCAGTGTAACCACTGTTCCTCACCTCAGTCCATCGGTGGGATCCTAAATTTTCTCTGAAATTTTAAATGGAAACTAAGAGACAGACATGACTAAGCAGCCCCAGCCACCAAGGTGTGGTCACCCACAGAGGAACGGCTCACCTCTACCTCTAACAAGTGCTGTTCCTCCCAGAGACGGTTCCCTCCTCTGACTGCCTCCAGGACTTTTTCTTCCTCCAGCAAATGATTCCTGGAGAGACTCCCAGTCTCTTGGGATCCATTGTTTCTACAGACTCGTAGCCAAAGAGAGGGCACAAGAGTCTCTTTTGGGTATATTTATTCTTGCCGACTGTGGTGGCACATACCCTTAACCCCAGCACTCAGGAGTCAGAGGCAAGAGAATCTTCTGAGTTTTAGGTCAGCCTGGTCTACACAAGGAGTTCTAGACATCAGGGGTTACATTGTTAGGCCCTGGATGATGATGATGATGATGATGATGATGATGATGATGATGATGATAAAACAATGTGCTGGCTAGTTTTATGTCAACTTGATACAAGCTATTGTTATCTGAAAGAAGTTGGAACCCTTCTTTTCCTATCAAGTTCATCTCTTCTATGACCCTTCACTGTATTTATTTTTAGGTTGAGTTTTGGTTGGTTGGTTGGTTTTTGGTTTTTCAAGACAGGGTTTCTCTGTGTATCTCTGGCTATCCTGGAACTTACTTTGTAGACCAGGCTGGCCTTGAACTCATAGAGATCTGCATGCTTCTGCCTCCTGGGGTGCTGAGATTAAAAGTATACACCACCATACATGTCTCTCCACTTTATTTATTGAAACAAGGTTTTTCGATGAACTTGAAGCTCCATGGTTCATCTAGACTAGCTGGCCAGCAAGACCCAGGGACCCTCCTGTCTCAACCCCTAACCCCAGCACTGGGAATAGAAGCATGCACCACCATACATAGGCAGGGGCAGGGAGATCAGAAGCTCAAGGTCATCCTGGCTTGCCTTTCCCATGGGTACTAGGGAACAAACTCAGGTACTCATGTTTATGTGATGGACACTTCACAGCTTCTAAATTAAGTTATTTAATGAATCTAAATAAAACTCAGTGAAAATTCACCAGAATATATAGCATGTAAAGTAGTTGATGAATAGAAATACAAATTTCAGGCTAATTAACACCATCTCTCATTCCATAGTGAATCCAGATAGCACTGTTACCCCATAAATATGTGCAGTTTGTATATACCAATTATAAAACAATCTGCTAAACTAAAGAAGGCCTCACCAGAATACAAACAGGACCCTAAGTCTAAAGCCAAAGATGACAGAATGAAACATGCCTCTAACCCTAGCGCTCCAGAGTCTGGGGTCTATGAAGACCACATAGCTAGTTCAGAGTTCCAGGCCTGGCGTACCTAGGAAGACACTCTCCCAAACAAGCCACAAAAAGAACAATTGCCACTCAAGTATGGACTTTCAGGAACCAGAGAGCTGCAACTCTGCGATAGAGGGCGCTATCTGCCATGGTGCTGCACAGGCAAATCTTTGCAGGTTTCGGAAGGCGGAGGGAGGCTGCAGTGGTTTATACCGGCATTAAAGAGGGAGATGCTTGGATTTACCGGCAGGAACCTTCATGCACCGCCGCTGTCATAACTGATTATATGCTGGACCCCGAGGGAAGAATAGGGTCCTGGAAGCCACAGAAAATCAAGACTACACGGTAAACCATCTGTTTTACGCAGCCACTGAGAAATAATAACGCAGCCAATGATCCGAGCAAGAGGGGCCTGCCAGGCCCACTGTGCCCAGCTCTCCATCAGCTTGGTAGCCCGGGGAGGAGGATTGGTTTTGGCAGTCAGTCTGCCAGCACCTGACATCTGTTACCAGGAGCTCTCGATGATGTTCATAACTGCCAACCTTTTCACTGACAGACAGTTGAAGGCCGCCTTCTCAGCCCGACGTGCTTCTGAGGACCTCACTATTATTTGAAGACACGTATCCAGTAATCCCTTTTCATGCCTGGCCATTTAGCCTGTCACTTCGTGAGGGAAAGAACTCTTTCCCAGGGCAGGTTCATGGCTGTTTGGAAGCCATAGCAGCGGTGGCATGAAAGGGTATTATGAAAGTCCTAAATGCTGACCAGGATGGCTTACGTTATCAGTGTCTCGGCTAAGAGCCTCAGAAATGTCTTCTTCACTCCTCGACTAGCCTCACTTTTTGGGAAAAAAGCATTTGTGTTTATGACACCGTTAAGGGAAATTAAGCCTGTGCTTCACGTGTATGTTCAAGGTTGGCTGAGCCATGGAAAAGTGTTTTCTTCCTTCCTTTTTTTTTTTTTTCTTTCTTTTTTCCTTTTTGTTACTTTTTCTTTTTCTTTTTGTCTCACTGTGTAAATCTGGCTGGCCTTGGACCTCTTATGTAGACCAGGCTAACCTTGAACTCACAGAGATCTACCTACCTCTGCCTCCCGAGTACTGGACTGGAATGTTTGTGATAGCATATCTGTCTTCTTAGGGAAGTTTTCTGTGTCCCAAACTCTACAAAGACTGCCTCCTTTAATCCTCTCGATAATCCTGCAGGCTCTCCTACCTTAAAAGGCACAAGAGACTCAAAGCTCAAACCAACAGGGTCTGGTAGCCATGGGATTCAAAGCTGACTCATACATCCTAAGCATTTCCCCTCTCTCCTTACAACACCCCAATTCTCCATTCAGTATTACTACATAGGGTATAAATGTGTGACAGAGTTAATAATTTTCCAGGTAGGTCTCGCGCTTTGGGGCTATTGACTGGGAAGGCAGCACAGGCCTGGCAGAAAAGACGTTTAGGCTGGGAATGTAGTTCAGATGGTATACTGCTTGTCTAGGATGCATAAAGACCTGAGTTCAATT
Source organism: Mus pahari (assembly GCF_900095145.1). NCBI lineage: Eukaryota > Metazoa > Chordata > Mammalia > Rodentia > Muridae > Mus > Mus pahari. The sequence continues at coordinate 142,196,140 of NC_034591.1, forward strand.
CCCAACACTGTATAAATCAGTGTTGTGGTCCAAACCTATAATCTCAGAAGAGGAGGCAGAGGCAGGAGGGATCAGAAGTTCAAGGCTACAAAGTGAATTTGAGGATGGCTTTAGCTCCTGCTTCAAAACAAAAATAAAAAAACAAAACAATTGATCAAAAAACCTATTTTTTTTAAAAAAAGACTTTCAGTTCCTAAAACCCTGGTCTTCTAGCACTAATACCTAGAAAGATTTGAGGTGAGGGCAGAATCAAGTAAGACCATAGGTAATGGTATTGAAAAATAAATATTCTACCGTCCCTTTATTTGAAATTTACAGTGACTTGGAAAATAGGAGTGTTTAAATGTCTGATACTTGAGACTTTCTTAGGTGGTGCAGATTACCTCAAGTTTTGGGGTTCAGGGTGTTTTTTTTTTTTTATTACAGAGACTTTTCTGGGTTTGTGTTATGTGTGTGGAACTTAAGGCTGTGCTACCCTAATTGAAAGTCTGAAATTGGAAACCATGAATAGGTATGAGGGGCAGAAGTCAGACATCAACCTTGGCTGTGCCTCATCGTGAGCCCTCTGCCTTGACTTTCAAGACCTAATCTCACTAGCCTGGAGTCTGTCCAGTGAGGTTAGATTAGGAAACCCCAGGGATCCACCACCTCACATCAGGACCATGATTGCAAGTGAACCTGGGGCTTGAACTTGGATCCTCAGAGACTTGCATCGTAAGCACTTGAGGATGAGCCATCCTCCTAGCCCTGATACCAGAGACCTTTTAAAGGATTATGTTGAAAAGAAAGAATCTGAGGAGTTTTGACATTTCGCTATGTTGCTGGCATGCCCAGAAGGCCTGCCTGTAGACCCAGAGCTCACGTCTCCTTTCATTCACACCTACATTTTCCTGGTGGTTCTAACATGTTCAGCATCACCAGACCTCAGCTCGCTGTGTCCACGAGGGAATGTGATGCTTTGAGTGACTGCCTGTGCTTTCCCCTACATTTGGGGGACCTCTTCCACATCTTATTATAGGGAAGGTGACCGTAAAGGGACCAGGAAAAGCCTGTGTTTTCATGCCTCTTATTGGGTTGGAGGCAAGAAGGGATCTCGCCAGAATTCTAGGTGTAGAGACTCCTGACTCTGGCAGAGTCTCCTGGCTGAGAGCGGGAGGAAGGGAATGGCAGAGGAGAGATGGAATGTTTCTTTTACACTCAAGAGTAGCAACAATGTTATGGAGAGAGAGAGAGAGCCACAGTCTCAAGGCTGGTGATTTTTCCCGGAAGCATTTCACCACATTCAGCAGCTGTGTGTGAGATAGGCCAATTAGCATACAGGTTCTCCAAGGGGCGAGTCCTGATCAATTCTCATTTCCCTGAAGAAATACCACCAGCTAGGTGGGTTTGCTTCCACAATCATGTTTATTTATCACAATTCAGGAGGGTGGACACACTTGTGGGGTTATGGGTAGGCTTTCTTTTGAAATGCCAGCCTCTGCCTATACTCTCTATGGATGAAAGGATCAGAAAGGACTCTCAGGGGTTCCCCCCGTAAGGGCTCTGATCTCACTCATTAGGATGCTACTATTCTCTTGATTCAACTATCTTCCAAAGACCTCACACTGAATGCAAGGATCTCAATATAAGAATTTTTGGAAGGGAGACACAACATATTCCAGTCAAGAGTGCACAGTCTAGAAAGCCAGGCATGGCTGTGGTGAGTGCCTTGTAATTCCACTTGAGAGGCTGAGGGAAGACGAGCGTGAACTAAAGGCTAGCCTGGGCTACACAGTGGTAGCCTATCTCAAAACAACAAAGGAAAGAACAAGAGGATACAATGATAGCCAACTGATAGTCTCAATTCAGCTAATGCTCCACACAGCTGTATCTTAGTAATTAATGATTAATTAACTGGTGTCTTTTTTTTTTTTTTTTTTGAGACAGGGTTTTTCTATGTTGCTATGTTACCCTGTATGTCCTGAAACTCACTCTGTAGGTGAGGGCGGCCTCAAACTCTCAAGATCTGCCTGTCTCTGCCTCCCAAGTGCTGTGACCAAACATGTGCACCACTACAACCCCACTTATTCAATTATATCTTAAATATCAGAAATCAGGTTTTTTTTTAAAACTGAGGATAGTGACTGGCCTCATTGAGAGATGGCTGGGTTGACTTACTTGGACAGCTTTGGGACTGCCCTCACTTTTGAGCGACCAGAATGAGGAAGCTAAGCAGACTGTGTGCCTTGTGTCACTTGGGCTGGGTCCACAGGCTGCCCCCTGCTGCTGGGTCTCAGCCTTCTGGATGGTGGCTGCTGCCTGAAACAGCCCGACAATCTCACACTGGGAATGTCTTGTCTCAAAGACGGGACCTTTTGTAGAAGGTGGCCCTGGAGACAGGGACTGGGATGTCCAGGGCTCCCAGACAGAACATGTGGACAGCTTAGGCTCTTTGGTGTTCCCACAGATGTGCTGCAAGCTCTAGACTAAGGCTCGCCTTCTTTGTAAGTTGATAATAAAGTTGCAGAGAAGTGGCCAAAATCCATACATGTTAATATCTCTGGTAGCTACAAATGTTGCCAGAAGAATTAAAATTTTTTCTTGTGCCAATAAGGTATGTAAAATTGTCCATCCCACAGAGATTCTGTAGGCACCAAGAAGGAAGCCTAAGGCCTTCATTCCCACCCCAGGCCTTTGTTCCACCCAGATAGCCAGAGCTAAGCTGAAAACCAGAACTGTCAAAGGGGGACAGAACTGAATTATCAGAGAAGCAGGTTCCCCAAGCCAAAAGTTAATTTTTGAGGGAAAATAGAATTTTACAAATCCAACCCAAGTGAATGAGCTTGGGAATGTGGTGGTCACACACACTTAGAAACCATATATCCTAGGAGAAACCTAAACATGATCACTGGGACAATTGACTCCAGTACTAGTCACCCATGCTAGAAAGGTGTCCACTTCCCAGGTAAGAATCCTCTGTAAAGGTGCTTCCAATGGGACAGTCCTTTCCTTGTTTTTAGGCTTTCTCTTCATTAAAGGTGACATTCTATCCACCGGATGTCTTCAGCAGGGGTCGCTAGCCTGTCCAATCACTGTACTGAAATCTGCACTTGGCTCAGTTCTCAGCAGAGTCTAAATCAAGTGGTCTGTGCAGTGCAATGTGTGTGGCATTTCGAGTCAGCCACATTTGTTTTCTTGCCTCTGTTCACCTCCTTACTCCAAGCAGAGGCTGTTATAGTTACATGTAAGATTTTTTTTGGGGGGGGGGGTTCAAGACAGGGTTTCTCTGTATAGCCCTGGCTGTCCTGGAACTCACTTTGTAGACCAGGCTGGCCTCAAACTCAGAAATCCACTTGCCTCTGCCTCCCAAGTGCTGGGATTAAAGGCGTGCGCCACCATGCCCGGCTATGATTACATCTAAAATGTCCCCCGCGGGTTCGTGGGTATTGAAGCCTGGGTCCCCGCTGGTGATGCTGCTTTGGGAGGTTATAGAGCCTCTGGGAAACATGCCTTAGCTAGCAGAAGGAAGCTGTTGGGGATGGTTATAGAGCCTCTGGGAAACATGCCTTAGCTAGCAGAAGGAAGCTGTTGGGGATGGTTATAGAGTCTCTGGGAAACATGCCTTAGCTAGCAGAAGGAAGCTGTTGGGGATGGGTCAGGAAGGAGTTCTCCGACCCACCAAGATACAAACAAGCTCCACAGCCGCCTCCTGGTCCTCTCAGGGTCTGCAGCATGAGCCCCATAAATCCCTCTTCCATGTGACTGCTGGGGACTTTATTGGTGCAACAAGGAGAATAACTAATAGAGACCCCATTATATCTACCTGAGTGGGCGAGGTGGCTTAATTTGCTTAGCTCCAAAATGGAGTCACACTCACCAAAAGGGACTGAGGATTGTGAACAGGATAACTCTTCCTTCATTCTTTGTTTCTGAGACAGGGTTTCTCTATGTAGCCCTGGCTGGCCTAGGACTCACAGAGATCCTCTTGCCTCTGCCTTTGCAGTCCTGAGATTTAAGGTGCCACCATGCCCACCCTTCACCTTTAAGTAGTGGGGCTGGAACCCAGAGACTGTGTACACCAGGCAGATGCTCTACCACTGAGCTAACCCTTCAGCTTGCCAATGTTTCTTTACGTCCCAAAGCCACTCAGCCGGCAGTTATCTCAAAGTCCCTTATCTTGACATCATATGTTGGAAGCACGGGCACCTGTGTATAAAATTATCTTTTAAAAAAGACCACTTTAGGTGTGTTTCCCCCCGCCCCCCTCTGCTTTAGCCCAGGATGATAGCAAATGCAGGTCAAATGCTGGGTGTCAACCTGGCTCTATGCTTTTCAATGAATCGACACACTTCATTCTGACCACACTCTTGGAGGGATGTACGGTTGTTCTTTAGCTTTGCTTCCCAGATGAAAGAACTGAGATGAGTTTACTGTGAGTTACTAGGCAACTGTACCCAGTGGAGGACTGCCAGGGATTCCAGGGCAGGCTTCACACTAGAGCCTCTGCATTCTCCACCGATACAGTTGGGCCTGTGACTCCTCATCTGGCTCTGCCACTAGTGGCAAAGTAGCTATCAAAGATATATTTGTTGATGGAAGGGTTCTCACTCAACTCCTTGGTCTGTAGCTCATCTGTGCGGTGAACTGGCGGTACTTGTAATCACCTCTGTGAAAGAGTTTGAGATAGTCATACTTTTGACATTGAGCAATCTCTCCAGCCAAACCCCCTCCATCACCCCTTCTAGCTGCTATTCAGCCCTGGATGGCCTCCCTATGTGGACCAGGCTAACCTCGAACTCACAGGGATCTACCTGCTCCATAAGCCACCATGCCCAGTAGATTTGCAGTTAAACAAAACAAAGCAAAAAAAAAAAAAAAACAACAACAACAACAACAAAACCAAAAAACCCTCCAAAACTAAAAATCTTACAGGTAAAAGAAAATGCCCCTCTGGAGTCTGGAGAGTTGGCTCGGATTTGAGAGCATTTGTTGCTCTTGCAGAGGATCAGAGTTAAGTTCCCAATACCTACTCCAGGGCTCACAAATATCGGAAACTGACCAACCCCACTCAGTCAGTCAACAGGCTCTCCAGGGCAGGAGCAAGGATTAAAAAGAAAAAGACAGTTAGACAACACTGTAGCACGACCCCAGCCAGGTCTGAGGCTGAGGCAGGTTTATTTCTTCCCAGTCTGCTTTTATACCATTTTAATTACATGCAAGTAATAAGGCCAGTTCTAGGTTGAGGAACAAGCAAGACAATAAACACAAATAGCCAAGAAGCAATCGAAGCAATAAACCAAGTCCAGTGATCACTCCCTCGATCAATGTTTCTAAGGGCTTATCAGGGGTGACCAAGTTATCTGAGCCTACTTCCCTGTCTTAGCCCAAAGTCATATTCTTGCCTGAAGCCTACTTCTTTGTCCTAGCTTAAAATTAGATTCCTGCCTGAACTTACTTCCCTGTTCTAAGCTAGATTCCGAGCTTACTTCCTTGTCCTGGCCCAACGTCAGATTCCTGCCAAGCAGCCCCCAAAGCTCTCGACATGTAACTCTAGTCCCAGGGAATCCGATGTCCTCTTACCTCATCAGAGACACCATGCATACATGTAGTGCACATACATGCAGGCAAAACACTCATATACATAAAATAACCACCCCCCACACTACGTAAAAATGGGAGAAGCTCATGCTTAATGCACATTGGATTGTATCACCCTACTCTCACTTATGAGGTCTACAAAGACCCCTAGATCATCTGACTAAAACCCTAGGGCAGAGTCTCTTGTCTTCTGGGAGAAGAGCTGGTCCTCGGAAGTGGGAAGTACTAGAAATGAGCTCTGAGGTTTCAGATAGCTTCCACAGCCCTTGGAGCAATGCCGCTGCACAGCCCGAGGAAAGAACAGAACCTAGACTACAGAGGAATGGTGTGTGGGGGCTGATAGTGGGCAGGGCAGGGGAGTGGGTAGAGGCAGGGGGCAGGGAGAAGGGGCAGAGAAGGCTTCCTACTGCAGCCCACCCTGCCTTGAAGTCCTGGGGTCTCCATGACCTAGATTCCCAAAGAGTTGGTAAGATCTTGACTTTTATACTAGAGATCTCTCGTGCTATTTTAGTGACTGTAGCAGTCCTCACTCTGTGCAGGCTGGATCCGGTCGGTCTGCCACCTTTCGCGGTTGCCGCTTCTGGCCTAGACACCGAAGAGCACGAAACAAGGTAATGAATCAGCATCCCAGCTAGTCCAAAGGGAGAGACTGGGGGCCCATAGGGGGGCCGTGTGAGGAAGTGTCATTGATCATGTGTGGGACAGGCCTGACAAGCGTCTCTGCAGGCTGCTCCCGCCCCCGCCNCCCCCCCCCCCAGGTCAAATGCTGAAATCGTAGTCTCTAGATAGACCCATGCTAGTGGCTTTGCAGATTGGTTACACCTATGACACCAGCACCCCCTGGTGGACATCACAGGAAGGGCCTCATACTTAAGGCAGAAACTTGCCATTCCCAGTGAAATGGGAAGCAGCGTTTTTTAGTAAGCAAAGCTTTGGAAGGCTGATGAGGTAACCATAGGGATATAGAGGAGGAAGAAAGGTAAGCCGGATTGTCAGACTTTTTTTCTCTGGCACTCAATTCTGGCTGTGCAAGCCTGTGAACAGAACTAGAGGCACCTGACCAGTTACCATCTCCAGAAAGGACCTCAAAGCCTAGAACATACAAGTCACCAGTCATTTACCAGGAAATTTCCAGCCTATACCTTCAGGCTTCCCAAGAAATCAGACAGGTGGCCGCCCCGAGTCAGTGTCTATGGCCGAGTTTAGCCCACTTCCCACATGTATTTGTGGAGCTTAAAGTCTGTTGTGCTGTGTGTGCTGAGTTTAGCCCACTTCCCACACGTATTTGTGGGATTTAAAGTCTGTTGTGCTGTGTGTGCCGAGTTGCTGGCTGCCTATCTGATACTTCCCCCTTCCCTGAAAAAAACAACTCACTTTTCATCTCTTTATTTTTGGAAAAAGTCAAGGTCCACTTTTACTGTTCCCAAAGTACACGGACATTCCTAACACGTTTTCTTCAGTTCCCATGCCGGAGCGAACCTCTCCATTCTCCACTGCTCCTCTCTCAACACCGGCTCTTGCCACATTCAGTCCCAGTTGCTGATCCACCTCCATACGTTTGCACACAAGCCTGTGTGCTTGGTCTCCTCACAGAGAAGTTCTTCAGCCACAGAGCTGTGGTGCTTTCATTGTGTTCCCTGAAGACCAGATATAGGCCCGGCACATATCCTGGCCCTGGATACTCACATCACATTGGTGCTGTGAACCCTCATGTCTACTGTCAAAAGCAATATATATATATATATATATATATATATATATATATATATATATATATACTCTTGCCTCACGTATGTATGTGCATCATGTGTGCAGTGCCTCCAGAAGCCAAGAGGCAAAAGAGAGCGCTGGATCCCCAGGAACTAGAGTCACAGTTATGAGCCCCCTGATTTGGGTGCAAGAGCAGCAAACACTCTTAGCTGCTGAAGATCTCTCCACCTCTCTCAAGGGCATTTCTGCCACTGTCCCTCCTCCCCAGCCCAAGACTGAACAATGTCTGGCCTTACATGCAGCTCCTGAACTCTTGCTTCATGGAAGGATGCTAGGAACATCACTGCTAAGCCAACAGAAGGTCTTATTTTGTTGCAATCATGGATGTTTGAGTCTCGGGAACGTCGTTCGAAATACAAAAGCAAGCCCTTTGTGGCAGCACAGAACTTTAATCCCAGTGTTGGAGAGGCAGAGACAAGCAAATCTCTTGAGTTTGAAGCCAGCTTGGTCTATATTGTGAGTTTCAGGACAGTCAGAGCTAAGTAATAAAACACTCTAACTCAACACACACACACACACACACACACACACACACACACACACACACACACACACACACACAGCAAACAAGAACAAAAAAGAGAAATACAAAAGTATGGGTCTGAAGAGATGGCTCTCTGGCTTCTCTGGTTTGATGCCCAGCATCTGCATGGTGGCTCACAGGCATCTATAATTCCAGTTCCAGGGGACTCTTATGCATTCGAGGACCACAAGTCACACGAGAGATACAAGGGAGGGGTGTGTGGGGGGGGGGGGAAGAAGGCTTTGAATGGGAACCTTTCTGAACACTTGGCTCATGTTCCTCCCCTAGCTAAGGGCGGGGATCCCTAGAGACAACCCTGAACCCAGGAGATAGCACAGTGGGTTTCTGGCAACCATACCAGGAGTATTTGGCAAAAGATGGGGGGGGGGGGCTGTCCTGGAAGCCCAGGCATGACCCTGTTGCCTCAGCCATCTCACAAAGACACTTGCAGATATCCCCACTCACATCTGGCTATATTCATGGTCTAAAAAGGGGGGGGGGGAATCAACTACTTGCATTGTAAAATGTGGATGCCGGGTCACTTCTGGCTTATATTATTTCAATCTTACATTGTTACCAACTGTTGCCAAGAGAGCTGACTCAGGCGGGGTATGTTCTCATCTGAGGGATAGCAGTCTAGAAAGAAGTCCATGACAGCCAGACATTGTAGGTCAAGGTGAGTTTATTGTCCAAATAGCATAACCTAATTGCATTCAAAACCTCTTTCAACATCATCTTCAAATCCAACTTCAAACTAGTCAGAAGAACAAGTTACGGTTTTTTTGTTGTTGTTGTTTTTGTTTTTGTTTTTAAGATCACTTAAGACTTAACAGCTATGTCACATCAGCATTGTAGTCAATACAATGTACTTCCCCCAGACTTCCTAAAGACCTTTTCTTTTTTATTCACACTGATCCTGCTACTTTAGCATCTCCTAGTATCCCAACCATAACCCCCACCCACACCTGTTATAGAGTACACCGTGAGAGAACAACATTGATTTGATATGGCATCACACTCTTAAAGCAAATTTAAAAAAAAAAAGAAGAAGAAACAAAATAATCCAAGACAAGAGATCATAACTGATAGATCTGAGGTACACGGCAGAAGGATAATGAACAACATGGAGATAATTCAATGGTCTGGTGACTTGCAGGGAACATACAAGTTGATCAGTATAGGAATGACAGCCAATGAAAATTAAGAGACATTTTAATGTTTTTTTCTTTTCTTTTTCTTTTTTTTTAATTTTTTTTTTTTGTCAAAGATAGGCACCTGTTGAAATTGAGTGGCTACTGTAAGTCAGTAAGGCACTTTTCCCCCACAAGTGGGCTGCAGGCAAAGGAACGGATCTGCAGCTCCATCAAGGGTGTGTATGTATTGATGGCTTCGTAAAACCAGAGCCAAGAATGGATCTCACAGCCCAGCCACGTTTAAAAGCAGAGTAGCGCATGTTCCAGCTCCAGGACTCTTTTGTGCTGTTGAGAGTCCAGAAGCATCAAAAGCCACTCGGTATTCGGAAGCTATAACACCTCCTGGGGCTTCCCTACACTATTTCGTACAAATAGATAAGCATGCCGCAGCTGTTGACCACCACCCGGAGTTTGCACTGAGAGAAGCCTGTGTGCGGTGTGCACCTACGGAGGGCTTGTCGGCTTAAGGGGACTTCACTTCTCAGTATTAATTCCCCTTTTAAAGCTATTCCCAAGGTTGGACTGTCTAAGGTAAGCAAGGGGGAGTCCTTTGGGCTTAGAGGCCAGCTGGCTTACTTAGACTTCTGATTGCTACCCCCAGTTCCCACACCACTGTCCAGGACATAGGGACAAGTGTGGTCCTCCCAGCCCTGTCCTCATACCTCATGGAGACAAAACTCCTCTGCCCTCTTTGTGAAAGCCACCCCCGTCTTAGCCTGTTGCTCCTACAGCTCCCAAGGCAGAGTCTGGTGGGTCACCAAAGAGCTAGACTATAGGAAAGCTCTTAAGCCCCTTCTGAGGGGTCACTTACCCTGCTAGCAACAAGATGGGATCCGGGGGTGCTACACGTACCCCCAGCCTGCCTGCTAGAGAGGAGTCCGTCTCAGTAGGCATGCACCTTAAAGCTAGCGACCTGTAAGACGGGCTCTACTTTCCCGTTGTGTCCTGGGGACAGTTCAAACCAAAGCAGCCTCTACAAGCTGTCCCATCTAGAAGCAGCTCACCACTCACAGGCTGCCTGGTTCTTAGGAACCATTATGAATCTCCTTATGCTTAGCATATTATTTTTGGCATACTAGGGTTTCTTTCCCCTAGGATTTGGTCAAAACAGGGAAGGATCAAAATTTGGCAAGCTGGGGAAATGACTTAGCCCCCACTGATGGAGAAAAAAAACAAACAAAAACAAACAACAATGACAAATTAGAAACAAAGAAGAGATCATTAGCAAGGCAGAAAAAGACCAGAATCTGCAATCCCTTCTGTAGGATAGGAAGGGGCTTGGGGAGAGCAAGCTGAAATCCCTGGGGTCGTTTATACCCCTCTGGGACAGAAATACTACCAAGGAGACCCAGATCTAAGCAGAAGGTATTGGTCACCAAGGAATCCAGGCTCCCTTCCATTGTGTGTGAGGAGCAGGCAGAATGGCCACTCTACAGGACTCGTCCCACTAGGCTCTGAGGAAGGCAAACAGGAAGTGTCTTAGGTTCCAGGTAAGAGGGATGGAGGGGCAGATAGTAACCTGCCTCTCCCCTTGTGTGTCAGCTTCCTTCATTCAATGTTTCAGTTAAGCTCAAAGACCACTCATCAGGTGCCCCAGTTGCCCAAGAACTCAAGAGAGTGTCTGTCAAGTTCTGTGGGGTCCCTTAAGGACCAGGTGAGTGTGCTGTGCAGAGTAAGCTCTGGATAAACACTGGCTAGCTGCAGGCTGCTCCCTTTTCCTCTCTCAAACTTCCCAAACCATCACCCACTGTCCCACCACGAAGCCCCTAGAATTTAGGGCCCTGCTAACTCACCAAGTCCCAGTCCTTCCTAAATACACCCGAGACCACAGAAACAGCCTCTCCCTTCTTTCAACTTGCATTCCAGACTCATTCAACCTGGGCCTCCTACCTTGCCCCACTCAATGGGATCCAAAACCTGAAGCCATTCAATGCTACACACAGACACCCCGGCCACGCACAGCGCTTGCCTGTCACTAGACTGCAGAGGACAAGAGAGGGAGAAAGGAATACCATCCATGTTGTGCTGCAGACTCAGCACCAGACTCAGTCCTAGGAAGACTTCGGAGGCCATCCGAAGTTGGGGTCTAAATGCCAAGGAGAAATAAACTGGTCAATGTTCACGATGAAGGGACCCCATGAAGAGGAAAGTCCTGTGTCTGAATGGGCTACAAGATGGGGGAGGGTCTCCTAACCGTCTGCCAGAATTCTTCATTGCTGACCCTGGTGTACTCATGCAAATCAGGCTGACCTAGTCCACGGTCTGTGCTTGATGAATATCTGCCTTGGGTAGAGGAGCCCTTCATCACTGTTTTCTATCATAAGGAGGGAGCCTGCGTCAAAGGGGGGCCTGGTGACCTTCAAGACAGAGAAGACCCCTGGCCTGAGACCCTGCTTTCTATCGAGGAGGATGTCCAGTTCCCGCCTTCTGCCTGCCCTGTGCCTGGTGCCAGTGGACTTCCAAACAGAAACTGTAGAGCTGTGAGGTATTATGAAAACAAAAAGAAGTACATTGTTATCATTATTGGTTTTGTTTTTTTTTTTTTGTCCAGTAAACCTGAGGTAAAGAATACTCTCTTTGAAGAATGTGATCAGAGGAAGAAAGAAACCCTGGAAATGAAACACGGAAGAAAAGGAACAAAACGAAACCAAATGAAACACAGCCCATCAATGCTACCAGAAGAACAGGAACAGAGGAAAAAGCTTTTCCAGTACAAAGAACTCATTTCTCAACCATCTACTTCGGGACTTGAAATTTAAGCAGTAAAATAATATATTATAACAATGTTTCTAAAATAGCAGCACACCGTGAAACATTACAGCTAGGTACTGTTAATGTGAATGGGGATGAACGATCTTAGCTTCTTAGCAGCGAAAAATAATAATAAACAGAACAAAAGAAAAATGAAAGATAAGAGACCCTTAGATGTTTTCTCCATCTCCAACCCTCACACTGTGAAACAAGGCAGAGCCTGTGTCTAATTCTTCAAAGCAGCCGTGTTCTGATCTTTTCTTAAAAAAAAAAAAAAAAAGCAGATATTTCAACAAATAGCTTCATAACCTGTCAATTATAATTGTGCAAAACAAACAAACAAACAAAAAAAACCCAAAAACAAAACAAAACCAACTGTGGCTCCAACTTCTGTTTACTGACTGTCTCAAAGAAGTGGGCGAGGAGGTCTTCAAGTACAATGAGTACAACTTTGCACTAAAATTCAATAAACAAACAAACAAAAAACGGAAAAGGGACCAAAATGCCACACCCTGATGTTCAGCCTTTGCACCAGAAATAACTTTTCTTTCCATGTCCAAAGGAGAAAAACATAGACGGGGATTCAATCCTTCTAAGCCATCAGAATGCTGTAGACCTTTGTTTACAGGTTTTCTGAGGAATGCTGGAATGAGGATATCAGCAGAGGGCTTTCTCAGACCTGGCAGGGACACCAGAGCTGGGTACCAGAACATCAGACTCCAGAAATGAACAGTAACTGGTAGAGGTCAGGAAGGGGAGGGGCAAAGAAGGAAGGCGTATTCAACATGATTTGCATAAACCATCCCATATCCCACCCCACCCTCCCCCAAAATTTTCAAAGTGCTTTTCTAATGGAATGGTTTATAACAACGTTAAACTGTGGACCAGACATGCCAATCAGCACCAAAAATTAAGGGTTGTTTCTTTCTTTCTTTTTTTCTTAACCAGGGGATTAAAGATCACCTCACCCTCTTCCATTACATAAGGAAGCTTTGTTGCAGGTTCCATCTGTGGTCTCCATCTGCCCCCATTTAGATGCGTTTTTGTCATGGCCCATAGCGGATTCCCTCCATCAGATAACAATAAAATACATCTACAATGAACCATGTTTGGAAGAAGAAGCCCAAATTCACCAAACATGAGACTTAGGAGCCGTTCACCTGTGTCCAACTGGCAAAAGACATATCCCTTAGGTAGCAGCTACTTTAGTCAGCAAGAGTATGCAACGGAGAGACCCGATCACGCTCAGTCTTGGGAACACGTGGTGAGGCATAAGGCGCTTCTTACATCCAAAATGGTTCAGTCATGTGGTCGGGTGGTTTTGCGCAACCTCCCCGGCATGTCCCTTCTCGTTTCTGATTCCTTCGCGGGTTCATTGCTTTGCAAACTACTCATGCCATACTGGCACCCACGGTTCCTTGCAATTCTACTAAAGGGGGCATACGCACTAGTTCACAAGCACAAAAGACTGTCTCCTCTAATTTGTTCCCATATTGCAGGTATGCACATTCTCTAGCTAGTCTGTGGGTTCTCCTGTAAGCATCTCACTATGACTTTTACATCATCAAATAATAATGGTTCGAGTGTACAAGGGATCCCCTTATGCTGGACTTTGAACAGGCCCCACATGCGTTACAACTATACCGCCTTTTCCTCTCACTTCTAAAAGAACTTTAAATAGGATCTAGGTGGGGGCAGATTTTTTTTTTTTTTTTTTTGAAGTTTCATCCTAAAACACAAAGAACAAGACATAACTAGAGAGAGAAGGGGCTAGCAGATGACGAACACGCCTCTCTCTTGCAGCCAGAATGGCTTCCTCACAGGTCAACATCCCGCACATCTGTAGGGGTGGTGGCTTGGTCCGGATCTTCCACAGACTTGGATCCGTTGTGCTGCTCTTGACGGAACTGCTGCAGGCTGTTGAGCAGCACAGCTTCGATTTGCTCCTGGCAGGCTTTGAGACAATCCTAGAGGAGAGAGGTCCAGACCGGGGCTATTAGCACATGCAAATGCATAGAACGCCTCCCAAAGGCAGACACTATCCAACTCACGACCTGATTTTCCTGTGAGGTAAAAATAGAAATGTTCTCAAATGCCACGGAAACTACTCAGTGCACAGAGTGGGGTTCACAGCAGGCAGCCTCAGCACCATCTGGGAACTAGCTGGCAGCCTATCCCAGATCAAGCCGATCAGAACCGGCGCATCAGCTGAAGCCTAAGTGTTTCCTATCCCAAACTACATTGACTGGAAGGTGATCCAGCTACAAAAAGCCCTTGCCTGGTCACCAAGGGACCAACTGGAGGTTTCTCTGTCTGGGAAAGGTGGCACCTGCAAGGTGTTACGCTGTAAGTCAAGCAAGCAACCACGGAACGGATAGAAGGGCGATGCTTAAAGTGTTCAGAAACGAAACATTCCTGCATTCTTTTACCACCCTTGGACCCCTTTCACAAAAACAAAATGCATACTGTTTACAGAACTCGGGACACTCAAGCTTGTCCAATTTGGGAATAAGCAAGATTTTGCACTGTTGCCTTTATTAGTCTATATTTGGTAGGGAAAATCCAGAGTGAGCTGCCCCAGGCAGAAGATTCTATTAGCTGGGAGACATGGAATGTGAGGGCAAGTCACGGCTGTCACTGGGATGGGACTAAGGCTCAGGCTAGAAGGTTGGGGGGGGGGGCAAGCAGAGGAAACGGCCCCTAGCAGGGATTTTCATCCTAGTTTGTCCTAGTTTCATCCTAGTTTCTCCACCTCCCTGCAGTACGAACGAAGCAGCCTGTGCTTATTGAAGTGGTGCTAACTTGAATCTCCCGGTACCTGCTCACAGTTAAGCACAAACTTCCCTCTGTTTATTTCTCTGCTTAGACTTCATCACCTAGAAATTGCTAATTTTTCCAAACATAAAGGCATTATCTTTATTTCCCAAAGACCTGAAAATAAAGTTGGCAACAACTACTAAGGAGTTTCCATCCTCTAACCCCCGCCCACCCTACCCTCCTCAACCTCCTCATCCCCCCCCATGACACCTCCATTTTTTCTTTCCTATCTCTCATCTGCTCCCCAGTTCAAACTGTAGCTTGAAGATGAGGAATGGCAGCAGATCAAGAGCGAAGGTCAGAGGCTGAAATGTTCTCCTGAATCCGGGAAGGGCGGGAGGCAGAAGGGGGATGTCTGGTGTTCACTCCGCGCTGGCACGGCTCCATTTGCAAACCCCAATCTCAATTTCTCCCAAGTATAAAAATGAAGAGCTAAGTAGAAAATCAAATAATTGGTGTGTGTGTGTGTGTGTGTGTGTGTGTGTGTGTGTGTGTGTGTGTGTGTATTTTAATGGCTCCATCTGTCCAGGAACCTGAAAATCCTTTGGATTTTGAGACACCTAGATTCCTGTGAACAAAGGTATAGATCACCAACTACTTAAGACAAGGATGTATCGAAGGTTGATCCTAGAGATAGTGTGGTCCAGCATTGGGGGCGGGGGTCACCGGGTCACCAGGCTAATATCAACAAGACCAAGCAAAGGACTCATGTGCCAAGGCTCTAACATCCTGATCCTTGGTACCTGCCACCCTCATTAGCAATTAAAAACTTGGGTCCAGACATCTTCATTCCTTTGCCATGTTTTCTGCTAGGCCAATCTGGCAGCATTTGGTGATGTCAATAGCTTTTTCCTGGGAGGCAGAGAAAATGAGTGGGAACACCCCAATACCAGAGACAGCAACCACATCCATGCCTCCAATCAGGTACCTGGCCACAGAAATCCAGTCCTACCTGAGGCATAAGGTCTGGGAGCTTCTGATATTTTAAGACAGTGGGATCTGCAGCTGACAAGGGACCCTTTGTGAGGCTGGGTCTATGTGGTGGGGCTTGAGAGGAGAGTTCTGAACCATTCCATTTGAAAGGAAGCTGTCTGAGGAGAAGGCTGGAGGATTGTGCATCTGAAGGGCTGCATAGCAAGACCTTCTGTGAATGCTGAGGAATCTTTATGGAGTGGGGGGCGGGGTTACTTGGTGAATATTTTCTGATGTAATTTAGACAGTAGGAAGTTTTGTGCCTCTTCTTCTGATCTCGGGAAAAGATCATCTGGGTTGCACATCTACCCCATCATCATGACCCTTGTACATCTCCATTGTATTAGTCATGCCAGATGGTCCTCAGAAATCAGCCTGCAGAAAGCTTAAGAACTTGGCTTTGGGATCTGCAGTGCCCCTACTCTTCTTACAGTAAGCCTTCCCTTCTAGCTGCCCAAGATTTTAAAGGGATAGTTGTGAGAAACCCCTATAGGGAAGACAAGACATCTGGCAGTCATTTCTACTGCATGTTCAGAGCCAAGGGCTCAAGATGATGCAAGCATGATATAATGGTCCAGCCAAGGGCAGGCTCACTGACTATTCTAAGCTCTGGAGGAAGACCCAAAGGTTTGATATAAACTCTATGCTCTCCCTTCCGAGTGTTAACTGAAATTCAAATCATTACTGACTCTAGATGATCCCTGATCTTTGCTCCCTCTCATTTGGAGAGGGGAACAAGGACTGATGCAGTTAGCCTAGGAAAGATGGCTACAACGCCATCTGCCATTCACCCAGGAGACTGCTAAACCCGTCAGGTCTGCTTAACTGTCCATCAGCTTCCACTTCCTCACAAGTGGTCAGTTATTAGCTCTACTTTCAAAGAGGGTCCCTCAGTCCTGGCTCGGCCAGGTAGAAATCCTCTGTCTGCAGGAAGTGTAGAACATATTCCCTCCTGAGGGTGGAGAAACCTACATGGTACTCCTCCAACATCCATCAATCGATCAATCAACCAATCACCAATCAATCATCCATCCAACAATCAATCAATCCCAACACTTACAACCACCCCAGCTTTGTAGGAGCCTCTCTTGGAGCCTATAGGGCAAATGTACTTCCTGTGAGCTGGCAAAAAGCACGGAAGACACTATTGCAGGGGAGTCTGTACATGGGATTGGGTAAGCATGTCTGTTTGTGCAAGCAGTGTGTGTGTGTGTGTGTGTGTGTGTGTGTGTGTGTGTGTGTGTGTAGGGGTGATGACAACAGTTGCCCTGATCAAAAGATGCTACATCCATGTGACAAGTAGGAACTCCAGGACCTCAGCTTTGCGGCAGCCTCTGAAAGCAGCAGGCATTGTGTTAAGATGCCCCAAATTAAGCTGATTAAAAGGAAAGCCATAATGCTAGTCTGTCAGCCCAGACAGGTGGTACTCCACTGCGCTGGAGGTCGGGCACCCCTCCAACTCCTCTGATGATGGCCCCCTCCCAGTACTGCCCTGGCCCCCTATCCTCAGAGCCCTGACAGCAGCGGCTGTGATCTCCGGCTCGATACTCGGCCCCCGACTTCCTCCACTTGCTGGCTCGAGCTCTCTGCCCCGCACCCTCCACTGCCTCCATGAATGGACCCACGGAACTCCAACCATTAGCCCCCGGTGTAACTGCATCCACCCATTGTCAGTACACACGCACTGCACTCAACAGTGGGACAAAGGGCTGAATGAGCCGCAGACCCGCGGCCAACTCAGGCAGAGACAACTTAGGAAACTATCTCATTCTTCCTTTCTTCACAGGCTGCTTGGCTCATTTCCTTGCATACAGAATGAGGCAGACAAGAAATAAGGAGGGAGGGAGGCAGCTCCCAGCTCTACCCGCCTCCCCACCCCCAGGCATGCTTTCCAGAATTCCTACCCCCCAACTCCCGTAAAGCACACTGAAGATTATATTGGTCAGAGGCGCTTTGAGAATACAAGTTTCAAGTTAAGGGGGGGGAACAGAAGAGATGATGGGGACCCCTTCTCCCCAGAAAAGTTTGGGTCCAAGATGAGCCATAAGTTCTTTGTCTTGTAATTACTCACTGAGAAGAAGCTGTATCATAAAATGCCAGGATGACCCTATGGGAAGAATATTCTAGAATCTATTCTAGGCAGTTCTGGAGAACATGGCAAGGGGTTCTGTTATAACCCAGGCAGAACTGAAAGTATTACTAGAGCCTGTATTTTTTCTATTAAATATCTTCTAGAAACTTCCTCAAATCTTTATAGCATTGGGGATTGAACCCAGAACCTTGCACGCGTTAGGCAAATATTCTACCACTGAGCCTCATACCAGTTCTACTCTATATTGACTTAAGTGTGTGATTGACAGTGAAATTAAGAGGTTGCTCTAAGATAAATCTTCTGTTTAATTATGTACATGTAGATAGACAGGTAGATATAGACAGATGATAAATCTTTCCTAAGGTCCTGAATGAATGGGAGGCACATTTGAAACCCCTGTCTGCCTTTTGTCCTTCCATCCTTCCCTCCCTTCCTCCGGCCTTCGTTTCCGATGACTGCTGGAGGCTTGGGATAAAAAGCCAAGTTCAAGGTAGGTCTTATTCAAGAGGTCCTACAGTCGAGTGAACAGTGAGGTAAATTCTGAACCACAGTAAGATTACACTGTGGAGGGGATGGAAAGGGAACCGGATTCTGTGGGGGCTTGGGATGGTCAAGCCCTGCTCTCAAACTCCCCCTTGGCAACAGAAGTCTGGGTATGTAGAAGTTCCCTGAGAGCCAGCAGGTCTCCCTGGCTAGTATCTGTTTTTAGTAACTCTTAACTTGTGGCTGGAAGGTCCTCTGAGACTTCCCTCCGTGCCTGTAAGACCGTCAGGCTTCTCACTCAGACTTCTCTTTGGAATGGAGCAGTCCAATTGATTTTGGCAACCAGATGGAAAAACAAAGCCCCATTTTCTCAGAGCCGCGTGGGTCCCTGCGGCCCCAGCTATCGGCTGCCAGTGAGCTGGGGGATGTTGTCTAGCTATGGCCAGTGAGTCCGGGGGACCAACTTTCAACTGTGACCTCGGGCCAGCCGTGAGAGTAGAACACGGTGGCTCTGAAAAGACCGTGAAGAACGTGGGGGAACTCAGGAACTGCAGTTAGCTATCAGTGGCTCCTGGCTTCTATTTGTCCTGGGGATGGGTTTAACTTCTCCACAGGACAGAGCAACATACTAACTGGCATTTCACAGAGATGGTCTGTAGGAGTGTGGTATATTCATATGAATAAAATATCATGGCATAGGGGCTGGAGAGGTGCTTTAGAGGTTAAGAGCACTGGCTACTCTTCCAGGGGTCCTGAGTTCAATTCCCAGCAACCACAGGGTGGCTCATAACCATCCGGAATGGGATCTGGTGCCCTCTTCTGGCCTGCAGGCATGCACGTAAGCAGAATGTTGTACATATAAACAAATCTTTAAAAAAAAATACTATGGCATACTTGATCATTTTTGGTGCATTTTGGTGCAATGTACATTCATACTGTCTGTTATGGCTAGGATGCTCCGCCTGCCTGCCTGCCTGCCTTCCTTCTGACCTTCCGACCAACCTTTCTTCCGTTTTTTTGTTTCTATGAATTTGCCCTCTCCAGCAGCTTCATTGATGAGTTCTCTTTTGTGTCAAGCTTATTTGACTTAGCACAATGTTTTCAAGCTTAAGCGCGTACTAAGTGTCTACAGGGTGACATTTCTTTTGGAAGGCTTTCTGATATCCCATCGTGTGGACATACCACATTTCGTTGCTCTTAGCTCAAAGACATATTTTGCAATTTTTTTTACTCCGCTCAAATTTTGCATTAGGCATCCTGAGTTCATTTGAAGACACGGCCTGCCTCTCTTAAAGTGCCTCACGCTAGCATTTGTGAGGACCCTGCACACTTTTCTTTACTGAATTTTAACTCATCTGTTTTTATGTGTATTGGTGCTTTGCCTACATGTATGTGTGCACCACATGTGTGAGGTATAGATCATTGGGAGCTGCCACATAGGTTCTGGGAATCATACCCAGGTGCTGGAAGAGCAGTCGGAACTTTTAATCCCAAACTATTTCCAGCCCTTACTTTCCATTCCTTCATTAATCACTAAGCTATTGTCTGTGCTCCATCTGCCCATCCCAGCTTCTAGCGTGGTGTCTAGGGACCAGGCCTTTGCTCATCTCTGCTCTGTAAGGCAGCAGTCTGCAACAACTGCACATTCTAAGTGCTTCCAGAAGTGAGTCCGGGGTGTGATTCAAACACACCACTTCTTCATTCACAAAATGGTGAGCAGAGGTCGTGAAATCAGAAAATCAGAACCCTTCTCCCGCTGATCAACAGCGCATTCTAAATGGCCGCTGATTGGCCTTCATTCAGACTTTAGCCATTCAGACAACACACGCTGATGAAGGGGAGGCCATGCAGGCACACCCATCCTTTCCCCTGAAAACACTTCTGGGAAGCAAATGGGTGATCCTCAGGGAGCCAGGTGTACACTTGAGGCAGCAGCTGTATACCTGACACGTGTGGTTGGTTTTACCAGTTCATATGTCCATGCTTGGATTTCAGTACTTCAAGGTTTACTCTTGGGCCCACTGTGAGACTCAAGCATGGACCTGCACCCTAAAGTAAGACAAGACACTACTCCCTTGTAGAAATGAGGTGTCAGGGACAGCCTAATGGCTCAGTAGGTAAGGGTGCCTACCACTAAGCTTGCTGACCCAAGTTCAATTCCCAGGACCCACATGGTAGAAGAAGAGACAATTTCCATAGCAGGCTGTTCTCTGACCTCCTCATGCAAGTTGTGGCACACATATACACACACAAAAATATGCAAAGGTAATTCAAAAGCTTGTTAAAAGAAATAAAATACCAAATCTACAGCTGTAATCGATGGGAGCTGCTTGTTTGTATAGACCACACTCTGACAGCAAACTGGGGTTCCTGGAGTTCCTAGGGTTCCCTGATGGCTGCACAGTGCCAGAGAGGGGAAGGCAGCATCTCCAGTGTAAGATGACAGGCTGGTGTGCAGTCATACAAATCGGGGCAGAGCTAGGGAGCCTCCCTCTGTGGGAGCGTGATCATTTCTACCCCTGTGTAACAGTAAAGAGGAGTGGGGTGAGAGAGAAAAGCAAAGAATGGGGCCCTGGTGGGGATATCAGCCAATCAGAGCAGGCCTACAACTGTCAAAAGTGTGGTGACACCAGAGGGTTGAACTGTCTTTGTGGGCATTGTGTGTGTCTGTGTGTATATGTCTGTGTGTGTGTGTGTGTGTGTGTGTGTGTATGTTGGTGTGTGTCTGTGTTTATATGTATGTGTGTATATGGGTGGACATGTGTGTTTCTATGTGTGTATGTGTCTGTGTTTTTTTTTTTTATTGGGTATTTTCTTTATTTACATTTCAAATGTTATCCCCTTTTCTAGTTTCCCATCTGAAAAATCCCCTATCCTTTCCCCCGTCCCCCTGCTCACCAACGCACCCACTCCCACTTTCTGGCTCTGGCAGTCCCCTATACTGGGGCATAGAACCTTCACAGGACCATGTGGGTGTATTTCTGTGTGTGTGTGTGTGTGTGTGTGTGTGTGTGTGTGTGTGTGTGCGTGTTCAGAAGTTGACATTTGTTACTAGCTAGCATCCTATCTATACAGTAAATCTTAGCAGGAGACATTAGGAAAAGTGAAGATTAGGGCCTGGGTTGAGCCCCTACACACACACACACACACACACACACACACACACACACACACACACTACTTGGAGAGTTAGAAATGCATTCTCCAGGCTGTGCTGGGGGTGGGGGTGGGTCACTTCATAATCCATGTCCTGGAGTCCTGGCTAAAAGCACGATTTTGGCACCCTCATTTCAAATGCTCTGTTTAAAACCTGGTTCCGAGAAAAACCCATGGTTAGTTCTATCAAGGCCTTTAAGGCCTTCACCTCTCTGAGCTAGTGTCAAGGCCAAATACAGGTGAGTTGATGGATGGCTGTGAGCTTCCTGAGTTAAACAGCCTGTGCTCAGATCTCCTCGAGGCACCAGCCACAGGCCTATGCATTACATGGCGTGACCCTTGAACACAGTGAACTCCCTCACGGGGCATTCTCAATGCCCCTGCACATCCAGAGGGTGGCTTGTGAATCTCCCCTGCATTCCCAAGCCAAGCCTCTTCATGGTGAAGCACCAGGACCTAAGAGCCAACAATACTCCCCTGTCGGCTTGGCTTTTCGACTGAATGCCTTCTGCAAAATACAGAGTTCCCAAGAGCCACAGCGCTGAGCAAAGTTTCCAGGCTGGAGACAGAGCCCAGAGGCTTGGGTACCAGCTCTGCTGTTACCTGTCCTGCCTCTCTGCTGCCTGGGGGCGGAGGAGGGGGAGGGGAGATGCAGGTAACTGAGCTCTGAGAGTTATCCCAGATGGAACCCTCTCCAACTGTTACATCCTAGCCAGTGAAATCAGGACCTTTCAGTGCGATCCTGGTCCATCTCAAAACCTCTGTGTTTAAGAGCCCTGAATTCTGGCAGCCAGCAGCAGCCTCGGGGCCATCCACACAGAATGGAAAAAGCCTAAAGCTAATAATAGTTCCTGAATTTCTACTGCACTCGATCCTTGTGTGCTTTGTCATCCACCAAAAACTTTGAGCAAAAAAAAAAGAAAGCCTGAGACAGGATGGCAGGAAGGCTAACTGGCAGAGGTATCACTCACAAGGCCACCTCTCAAATCTGCTCCCTCAGTCACAGCCACGGGCCAGCTTTAGCTGTCCCCTCTTGGTGCCTTCCCGCCTCATTGGGGAGTGAGTAGACCTGGCCTCTCTCCATGGCAGAGCAGAGGTCTGACAACGTGAACATAAATGGACATGAACCCTACACCGCAGAGGAAAATCAGTCGACAGCCCTCCCCCTTCCATCAGCGCTGAGATCCTGTCTGCATTTTAAGGTACATGCATGCTTTCAGACCCGTAAGAGGAAGCAGGCGGTCTTTGTGCACACCTGTAATCCCAGCTATAGGGAAGCGGAGGCAGGAGGGTCACGAGTTCAAGGCCAGCCCAGGCAACTTTGTGAGACTGTCTCTCAATAAAATTTAGAGAAGGAGGGCTAGAGGTTAAGAGCACTGACTGCTCTCCCTGAGGTCCCGAGTTCAATTCCCAGCAACCACATGGTGGCTCACAACCATCTGTGATGGAATCCGATGCCCTCTTCTGGTGTGTCTGAAGAGAGTGACAGTGGACTCACAGACATAAGATAAATAAATCTTTAAAAACAAAACAAAACAAAACAAAAACTTAGGAGCTGATGATGTAACTCAATGGTACAGTGGTTGCCCAGGATACCGAAAAGCCCAACCCCTAGTAACACACACACACACACACACACACACACACACACACACACACGCCCCAAGGGAAGGCATCACTCTGCTGGAGTTTGACCTTTAAAGACAAGACACCAAGAAAACAGTAAGGAAAACAAAAAGACTCTGAGCCACCGTCATAAACCAACCATCCTTCCTGGGACTTGAGGAGAGACATCTGGTTTCAGCCAAGGGGGCTCAGCCAAAAGAGCAGGTACCTACCACATCCGTGTGGGTGATCTTGGCCAGCAGCTCGGTCAGGGCATCACATGTGAGTGTGTTCACTTCATCATCCTGCTGAAGCCCACAGATGGCTGCTCCCACGCTTCCAGTTGCAATCATCGATGGCGGGTACATGGCAAACTTGAAGTCTGCAAAGAGCCAGAAGCTCAAAGTCAGGCACAGAAGGAAAATGGGGCCCAGCGCTCGCCAGACAGCAGATGCACCAAAGTCAGAAGGTGTAGACCTGCTGCCCTAGGACCCCTGGATCCACAGCCACTGTCTCCCTCGACTCCTTCCTTCCACAGGAAGCCCTTTATTGATTTGTCAACTGTGGATAGAGGCAGGAGAGGAAGATTGCCTATGCGAGTACACAGCTTGTCACCCAGGGCTCGGAGTCCCAGACACTTGGTGCCCTACAACTGTTCAAGAAGTCAACACATGCCTGGAACCTCCCCCTCCCCCTTATTTTGGCAGGACCAGTGAGATGATTAAAACATGTTCTCTTCCATGGCTGATGGAGGAAGAGTCAAGGAAGCATGCAATTATACAAGTCAGTGCTCCATCTGTCCGACAGGTGGGTTAACTATGGGCTTTCAGCATTTGAAGGAGGAAGGACAAAGTATGAGGAGATGGAGGAAATCATGAGAAATTTTATGAAGAATGATCTTCCCGATAGGATCTTGCCTTAGTCCCTGGCTAGGCATAAAAAAATAGCACGGAGGGCTGGGGAGCCGACTCAGTGGTTAGAGTACTTATTACACCCTCAGAGGACACATTGATTTTTAGCATCCACATGAACTGTCTACAACTCCCATGTCAAGGCATCTGATACCTTCTTCTGACCTCCACCGTTATCAGGCGTATGGTATGCATACATACATGTGTGCGTTGTGTGCACATGTGTGCATGTAAGCTAAATATAGAAGCAGAGTAAGGTGAGTTGGCTTAATTCTCTTGATTCTCAACTTCTAACCCTATGTTAAGGATCTTCAGAACATTAGGGCCAAGGACAGGGCTTTTCTCAAACACTAAAGACTAACCAATTCTAACCACACTTGTATTTTTCTAAGGGTTAAGACAGGGGATTCACCTTAAATAGTAGAGGCAACCTGGGACCTTACACTTACCGCTGAGTGATTCTCTAAGGGGATCCCTAACTACGACCCAGGAACTGCTGGTTTCAATGCAGAGGCGAATCCTGTCAAGGGGGCCTGGCCCTGCCAACCCCTAACATGCATGCATTGAGTGTGATATCTGTTTAACACACAAAGCCACCATGGAGGGTGATGTTATGGATGGAAGGAAACCTGGGAACTGTCAAGTTGATCTTGTCTTTGCCCCTGCCTTAAGCTCACTGATTAAGGAGGTGACACTGTTACCATCAAGTGACAGCTGTGAAATGGGGGTCCACTTTCCAGTGCATGATCTCTAGTTGTATCAAGACACCGATAAGTCCAGTGGAGACTGAAGGCAGAGCACAGAGGGACACATGAGCCACAAGTCAGCTCCTAATGAGAATCCTGGGTTGAACACGGCACGCTCAGAGCAACCTGGACTCTTTCCTTCTTAGGGCAATGCCCTCTTACAGCTGAGCATCACAGAGAAGCTTTTTACAACGGAGAGTGAGCCAGTACCTCAGCATCTCCATTCTACTGTTCTTAGATACTCCACGAATCAGTGAACCACCCACACTCCCCCGCCCACCTGGGCTCAATCCCAGGAGCACTGGGTAGGCCTGGCCGTCTGTCTGTCTCTCTCTTTGGCTTTGTTCCTTTAACTGCTCACCACTTTCGCCCTGAGGGCCATATACTATGATGGGGTTTCACCCAACCCCTGCTGGCTGCTGACCCATCCATCTATGTCTTCTCTCTCCTGTCTGACGTGATGACGCCAGCCTCCCTCCCTGGCTCTTGCTTTACTTTAAGTCTCCCCAATATGGGCTACGGGAGACTTTCTCTATCTAATAACCTTGTTAGCTGCTGTCTGTGGCATTCATAGTGTAGACGAGGTAGCCACCCCGCAGAGGCCCTGGCTGAGAGGGCCTGTCAGTGACAGGGCACTGAAGTGCTCTCAGTGTCCCTCCCTTGTGCTGAGGCTTCAGATAGGGACTATACCCAACATTCCTGCAGAACTTTGCAGTCACACTGCTAACAAGACCAATTCGGGGTTAGCATGTGGAGCCAGAAGGGGTGTGTGGCTTGACCTGGGGTGCAGGTACAAGGCCGGGGAGGGGGTGTCTTTACCTCTTCCCTTTCCCTAAGAAAGTGTGGAGAGAAGTCCTTCTTGGGCAGAGTCTGACTGGCTCTTTATGCCATGCTCCAGTATGCACATCCACTCCTTCCCCAATGGAAAAACAGGTGTTCCCAAGAAGTCGCAGTTTCTTCTGGCTGGGTAGCCAGTTACTACCCAGCAGCACATCCCAGTTTGGTCTGTTATGCTTGGCTTCATATACACTCTATGGGTATCTTTGAAAGGAACTTTTCTGACCTACAAATTTGCTGCATGGTAGTGGTACTCAGGAGGCACAAGCAGATGGATCTCAGAGCTCAAGGCCAGCCTGGTCCACAGAGTGAGTTCCAGGATGGCCAGGGCTACACAGAGAAACCCTATCTTGAAAAACAGCAGCAAAAGCACCAATTTACCTTTTTTTTCTACCGTGCTATCCTGAGGATTAGTTACAAGAACCCATGCTATTAACTCATGCATAGAACCTGGCTCAGGGTAAACCTTAGATGTCAGACATCGGTCACCCTCGCTCCAGTTCCTCACCCTGCTTGCCACACAGTCCACATTGATTCTGGTGTGGATCACCTAGAGCCTGGAAGCTCCTATGAGGAGCCCCAGGCCTGACCTCCTCCCTCCTGGTGGTAGCAGGGGAAGGACCCAGTACATGGGATGGGAATCTTGGAGTGTCAGTGTGCTCAGTGTCACACACTCATTAGGGGCGCTGGGCCTCCGACTAAGGAGACCCCAATCCGGTCTGGGCTTAAGAGTAACCCTCAAAGTTACCTCCTACATGCCACAAAAGGAAACACAAAAGGGCTCCTGCCCAGAAGCCAACCACCTGGGCCCTAGATTCATCTGCCACCTCCTCGTGGTACCCAATATCCAGGATGCCATAGAAGCAGACTGGCTCCCGAATCTGCTCCCAAATCAGGAGAAGCACTCCTGATTTCCACCAACTTGGGATCTGCACTTAAAAAAAAAAAAAAAAAAACCCAAAAAAAAACAAAAAAAAGAGATTTCATTGGCTAAACTGTTCTACACTGATGGGGTTTAAAAGTGTGATGCTGTGGTCCTGCCCAATGAGCTTATTAATACTGAGTAAAAGCAGGAGCCGGGAGTAGTGCTAACGAAAGGCTCCTAGAGGCTGCTTTACAATTGTTGTCCACTAGGGGGAGCGAGTTCGGTCTGAGACTGAGGAAACCCAGCCAACAAGTCTGTGTCTGGCTTCTTCCTCTCCTTTACCTGTGGTGAGGTGCAGATTTAAAGAACCAGACCCAGGGTCCTCTTTGGGCAGCAAAGGACACCTATGATGTCACTTAGCACCCACAAATCTGACACCCCCCAGAAAGGGTTCAGCACAACCTGCCCTTATAGTTCAAGGCAATAACTATTAATGGTGATTTAGCTTGGGTGTGGGGGGAGGCTGTGAGGGGAGGCTGTGGCTGGAGAAACGCTCTCATTCATCTCAGGACCAGATGGGGTGCAAGATAGCAGAACTTTAGCTCAACAAGCTACCCACCCCCACAGCCCCATGGCGGCCCTCTGGGGGCAGCTCAGAGGCCCCGGGTGGAAATGTGGGTTTCATTCTTCTTCTCCGGCTACCAGAGAGGCTTGGCTTACATTCTAGAACAAGAGTCAAGTCCCCAGACTTTTCAGGGCCACCACAGCCTGGAAAGCAAATGGGCACCTTTAAGAGAAGTCTGGGGGTACCCTAGGATTCAACCCTACCTTAGGGTTACACAGGGAGTTGGGTCCAGCAGCCACCGCGATACTCCCAATGCAAAAAGAGGCAGGTGCGGGGTATCTGTACCAAGCTTAAACTCAATACCATTGCAATCATGTGCTCAGCATGGTAAGGTTGATGGTAGCCACTTGATTACCCCAAGGGGGCTTCTTGCCCTGTTTGCTGACCTGGAGCCCCCCCAGGAGAGAGAAGTCCACTTCTGCCTTCTCCCGAACCACACATTCTGGGCTGGAGCTGGAGTTACACTCTCACCCCACCTAAAATTCTTCCACCACAAAGGCCAGCGGGGAGAGCAGCTGCAGGCAATCCCAGACCACCTCTCTCCCAGATGCCACTGTAGGCTGGATCGGGAAGGAGGACACACCTCTCTGCCCTGCCACCAACCTTACCCTAGAACCCCGGAAAGGAAGACTGCTGGTCGGCTACGCTCTTCCCTCTCTGGGCCCCTGGACTGCCCACGCTCTCTTCCCCTTTCACACACACATACGCTCAGTACGCCCCCTTGGAGGGACTGCCAGCTCTTTCACAACTGGCTTTTCCCTTAAACTAGCAACATCTCCCCAGGGCTGGCTACCAACCACCTCTTCAGGGACTGCCCCCTTCCCAAGCCTTTGTGAACCCTCAAAACCCTGGGCCATCCTCAGGTCCAGGGTGGAATATTCAGGACTGGAGTTAAGAGACTGAGGGTGTGAGGTGATGGGGCACACAAGAGCACCAGCTTGGGCTCACGGAGCAGGACCCTCCCATCTTTGGTCCTTGAGTCACTCTGAGCCTACTATTATTCAAGGGTGCGAGTGAATAGTGAACTTGGCTTCGCTAGATCTTGGCCCCAGAAGCTCACGTCCTCATGAGCAGCAGGCCTCCCGGTTTAGGCTGTCCAGCCTACTGCCTGTCTGCTCGCCCCAACACTCCCCTCCACCACCCTTCCACACCCACATACCAGCAGGGTTCCAAAGCTTATTCACTTGCAGGATCCCAAAAGCAGACCAGGAGAGACATGGGGGCTCTGTGGTCAGGCCCACCTGTTCCGGGCCCAGGAGACCTGAGCTCCTCCTCCACTTTCTCATCAGTCGGTGTCTCTGGTACTGACCTGACTGGAGAATCACTCTCCCCTCTCCTTCCCACTCTTTGGCTAAAGCTAGATCAAGGACCCCAACAGGCCCATCTTCCTGACTACCCCTACCTCCCACTGGGCCTCTGCCCTAAGTCACTGAATCCCAGGCTCCGTATCTGGGCCCCAAAGTTGGCAGCTGCCCCAAGGATTTGGACAAAATGGCCAAGAATGGCGGATGGGATCCCCCAAGAATAGAGAACGGACCTGTGGTCTATACAGAGTTGTAGGAATCCATCCAAGCCCGAGTAATTCCTCTATCACCCTACCCCCACCCCAGGGCAAGATCAGGGAGGAAGGACTGAAAGGCCCCCCAGATAAGGTCAAAGCAGGACCCTGGTCATGGGCAGCTGGGTGATGGGGAATTTATGGGTCTGGGGGGGTTAGGTGTCCTAGGGCCAGAGAGAAAAGGCTGGCTGACCCTTCCCCCACACTGATTCACTGCAAGAGGAAAGAGCGAGTTCCTAAGAAACAAACAGTAGGTCAGTGTGGGACTGACCTCTAGAGCCCAGGCCAGTCACCGAGAGACGAGCAGGGAGCTGAGAGAAAGTGCTGTCCAAAGGGTAGCAAAGGCTGGGGCTTCTTAGGCTCATCCTCTTCCCTGACTGTAGGAACGGCAAGGGACTCCAAAAAGGAGCTGGGACACCACAAGTGTGCCACGAGGCCTGATGCAGAGCCCCTTGGGCTGCTGGACTAATGCAAACTGCACGCACGCACACACACACACACACACACACACACACACACACACACACACACCCCTCTAATCTAAGAAAGGGAGACGGAATCCAACAAGCCAGTGAGAGGCTGTATCCAGTAGCAGAAAAAGCCGCATCCACCTCAGTTCTCGACATCAGTGAACTTTCTCAGGAAGCTCCGGGCTTGCTTTTCTGTGGGTCAGTTTCCGGACCCACTCTACCAAGGCTGGAGAAGGATGTATCCAAAGGCTTGTTTTGCAGATCCCAGATGAACTTCAGAGAGGTCAAACAGCCTGAGCAAGGTCACTCAGTGCTAAGTAACAAAGTCTACCTGACCTTTGAACTTCCAACAAAGCACAGGCCCTATTGTTCATTACATCATCAGCTATACAAACACAGAATTAAATGTTACAAGGAATTAAAATGTTACACTCCACCCCCTCATTCCCAACCACATCAACACATTTCAACAACCCTGGGTGAATTGAGCTGCACCCCACTCATGGTCAATTCTTTTTTTTACCTGCTAACCCCGAGGAGATGAACTTTTGACACTTGGCCCCTGAATTCCCAAGGTTCTAGGGCAGTGCTTCTCAGCCTTCCTAAAGCTGTGACCTTTACCACGGTGACCCCCAACCATAAAACCATTCCATTGCTACTTTGTGATTTCTAATGTAGATATATGATATGTAAGATATCTGAGATGCAGGATATACGATACGTAAGCCCCCTGGGGTCTCAACCCACAGATTGAGAAATGCTGTTCTAGGGTCTTCTACCGAGGTGTGAGGCCAATAAAGCTATGTATCAAAAATCCTCTCCAGGGCTCAGAATAAACGGATCTTTGCTTAAAGGTTCACTCCCTAGTCAACAGGGAACAGCAAGAAGGCAATAAACCAGCGCCACTGAGAAGGAATTTCTTCTCCCTTATCAGGGCGGGCTCCATATTTATCTTGTCGTTGGTCCTTTAACCCATATTTGCCCCCACCTTCCTTAAATTCCCCTTTGGGCTTATCTCCAAGCTGTCCTTTTCCTCAAAAGATTAGAGACTTAAACATAACCAGTGAGCAGTATCTATAATCTTCAAAGAGCACTTTAGACACCATAAACAATATTTTAGCAGGCACCGACTCCCTTCCCCTTACCATACCTGCCCTCATAAAGAACATACGAGTGAAGCAGAGAGAAAAAAACGTTCTAGTTCCGATAAAGCGCAAGCAAGCCAGAGCCGAGCAAGGCTCCAGGCTGGCTTACTCAGACTTGCCTAGACACCCAACCCCACCTTCCATGGCCGCCCCGTGCAAGCCCCGTGAACCCCCTCTCACCGGTAGCGCACAGAGCGATGAAGGTCTGTGCATGCTTGCGGATCAGGGACAGCTTCTCCTTTTGCTGGGGCAGCTTGCGTAGGATGTGCTCGATGAAGTCGTGAGGGGTGACTGCGGCCAGGTTCCACTTCAGCTTGCCCAACACCACCAGTTCCCACTCCTGCAAAGGGTGAGAGGAAGAGGGCAGAGCTCTTAAGACTCCATAGGCTGACTCCAGGCACGGGCTGGGGGCTAGGTTTCTAACCAGCTCTAACGATATAGGATCAAGATCGATCTCATGATCGACCATAAGGGGAGCCTCATCTGTCAGTGTGCTCCTCATGCTCTGAAGATGCTCGTGGCTTTTCTTGGGCTAAAAAATCATCATGCACCACTGAAAATAATCAGAGACCAGGTAGCTACTGCCAAGACCAGCCTTTTCTCTAGTTTTCTTCCTATCTCATCGCTTCCCCTGACTTCCACAAAATGCTCTAGCCTGCCCACTCAAAAAGTTGGGCCTATAGCAAGATCTAGCCAAGGCCATTGTGGTGCTGTGGCAAGAATTTGTTGGCTGTATCAGACGACTAATAGTTTCTTTACTCCTCATGAAAAAAATAATGATGCTTACAGATGCAGAACAGAAGCCTCCTTGGCCCAACTCCTTGGCAGCCAGTTCGCTGGCCTTTCCTTGTGGGGAAAAAGTATCATTTTCCCTCTTTGCTGCCAACATCTTCCCCTTTGACACACCATGAAGTCTTGGGGATCTGACACTCACCCTTTCACCTAAATCTTCACTGGCCTTTGTCTTCATGGCTAAAACCCTGAGGTGGTCACTTGTGACTCCATTTTGAAGATCGTGATTTGGGGCAAGGTGGAGGTGCTTAAACAGGGTCCTAACATTCTTCAGCCCATGTACTGGGCTATAACGTTCTCTTCTAGGGGGCTCCACTGCACCCCGCTAGTTGGCTACTTTGTGTCTCTTTTATAAAATAAATATGGGGAATAATGTTCGAATGAACTGGACTAAATATGATAATACCCCAAAGAGATGCACACCTGGAAGTACACGTCTGGGGTTCTACCTCTTTAAGGCAAGAAGTTTGAGGCTAGCTTGAATTACGTAAAGGTCCCAATTTTTGTTCGTTTTTGCTTTGTTGGGGGGGGGATGCAATCAAAAGGAACCAATCCGTAGGATTCAAAAGTGCAGTGCCTGGCAGTGCCTGACTCTGCAGTTCACCTGGCTTCATCTGCTAAGCTTGGGGACCAGCTATAAAGCCCATCAGCTGGACCAGCTATGGTGTTTCCTGGAGCAAGCTCCTTTCACATGTAAAATAGGAAGGTTCTTCTAGGGTGCATAACTTCTGGATGGGAGGTGGGAAGCTGGCACACTTTACCTGGAGAATTGAGTTAGCTTTTGCCGGTCCTGGAAAAATTAGGGTGTCTTGAAAAATACCTCCAATCCTCTAGCACACCAACCACATAGAAGAGTCTTTTTCATGTTTTGTTTTTTTTTGAGAATAAACAAGCTGGCCTCCAATTCTAATCTTCCCCCCCCCCACAAGCTTTCAAGTCTGCCCGGGCTTTTTGCAGAAAGTTAGGGGAAAAAAAAAAACAAACTTCCTTAACTAAGCAAAAATCAGAAATGGCTTGAGTCCCAAGCCCTTCCTTCTTCCAGGGCAATGTGAGCACAAACTCGTCCTCTGGCACCATTACTGAAAGAATCAGATCTTCCAGAAGAAAGCACCTTTAGGGGCCTCTCAGACCAATCCAGAAGCAGCTGAAATCTGGCAGTGTTTCAAAGGTGAAGTCATTCAGGCCCCTCTTTGCATTCTCCGCAATTCCTCCCCCAGCCTTGCACATGTCTGCCACTAGGTGGCAGCACAGGCCCAGAAAGGAAGGATCCTCACAAAGGGCTCAGTTCAAGAAATCAGTCTTTGCCTAGGAGATTATGCAGGCCCAGCAATGGCAGCAAGGGGGAGGGAGTCGATAGAGGGGGTGGTCTTCTTCCACCAGGGCGAGGTGTGCAAACCACTGTAAAAGAGAGCTGCAGAACCTTCCGTGTGTGGCATTAACATGGGGGTCGGAGAGAGTGCATGAGAAAAAAAAAAAAGGTAGATGGTTGGGGGAAAACCAAGACAGGACCCCCTGGGGACTGTATTCAGGTCACTGTGCCTTTTGGAGCTGAACTCTCATGCTTCAGATCCCACCAATAGAAAGCCAGATGTTGATTTTGCATCCAAGTTGCTATGTTCATACTTAGTGCTTTGTTGATACTTAAGTGATCAGCTCCTATGTTCGTACCTGAGACTTTATTGGTCTTTAAGACATTACCTGTTACACCTCCAGGGTCTTGGGAAACAATGCAAACTAGAATGTGAGAAATCAATCCGTGTTCTCTGGGTTCAGTGGAAATCTGGACCTTAATTAAAACATCATTAACTAAAATATTCTATTTACGCCCCCCCTTCACTCACTCACAGCAGAATTTCACCCTCATGTATTTCCATGAGGTACTGATAGCTTTGCTCACTCCCTGAGGAGGGAAGACTAGCTCTCTCCTCCTAAAGGACAGTCTTGGTTAGTGTGATGGGGGAGGGCAGAGTCAGGAGCAGGGAAGGCGGCATTACCAGCAGCTCCTGGGGCTTCACAGAGTTGTCGGTATAAATGCACAGCTTTTCCGCAGTCAGCGGGATGGTCTCTTTCAGCTTGGAAGCTAGGAACATGCACACTGCGCCCAGGAGCTGAAGATGGGTCTTAGGAGTCGGGACTCCAGCCAAGAAACGGTCCAGGTAATTCATGGCCAGAGGGAAGACCTCTTCCTCACACTTCTGTTCCTCACAGACCTACAGTCAGGAGTGGGGTAGGGTCCGAGGGGAGAGGGAAACATTAGTATCAGAAACAGCGGGAGAAGAAAAATAAAAGCATAATCGGTGATAATAAAAAGAATTATTATTTTTTTAATGTGAGTGTGGGGAGGGGAGGAGAGTAGAAAGGACAGTAATAGAGGTGAGAACGGTGGGGTAAATCCAAAGGGCTCCTGGGGTTAGGGTATTCCCGCAAAGCTGAAAAAGGTGATGAACTAAAACCTCCACAAACCCCAAGGCAAAGCCCAGAGCCGCCGCCGCCTGCCGTTCCCTCTGGCTCACTTCTCAGCACACCAACTCACTCTCTTTTTTGGATTTCGTCATCTTTTCAAAAAATCAATAAAAATATTCTGGAAGCTCCAAAAGTCTACTTCTTGGTCTCGTTCGGATCTCCAGATCCTATTCTACCATTCCCGACAATTGAAAAAAATGTTCAGGGTGGTCTCGGCGGTCCAGGGGCCGCTGTTCGGTGGGTGGGTGGAGGAGAGAGGGGGAGGGAGGAGGAGGAAGCGCGCCTCGGCCGCCGCAGTTGGAGTCGGAGCAGGGGAGAACAGCTTCAAAAAATTATTAAAAATCGAGGAAAAATCCTAGAAACTCTCTGTGGGCCTGAAAATCCCAGAGAGACCCCAGGCTCCCTGGAATAGAGGTTTCGGGTGTCAGTAAGGTCCGTACCTTCACCCCAGGAGCTCTAGATCGCAGTGGGGAAACTTGCGGAGTGTTCGGCTGCGGCCCACAAGGGCAGTAGCTAGGAAGGCTGTGCCCCGCTGGGGGTTGGGTGAGACGAAACCAGGGAACCCCCCTCCAGGAGGCATGCGGAACTCTGACCTCTCATTTGGGGGTGCCCCCTAGCCCTCTCTACACACCTCCTCCCCCGCTTCCTACCCCACCCAAATCTGCGCACTCAAGAAGCAACCAAACTGTAAGTAACCTTGGTGAACCGAGTGCTGGGGAAGAAGGCATGATCAGAAAGAGGGTGCCCAGGATCATGGGGTGCTTAGAGGGGGTGGGGGAGTCTGCGAATATTGCAAGTCCTTGTAAATGGAGTTTGCAAAGCAACATGGCGAAACCACGGCAGGTCCAGAGCTGTGCATACGTGGGCATCCTGTTCTCTCGGCAAGGATTGCAAGGCAGCGGTTCTTTCAGATTGCCCCAAACGCACGTTTTTGTTTTTGTTTTTTTTTTTTCAGTGTGACTTCCGGGGTTCTCCTGAATTCCCAGTTTCTCCCCCACCCCCACCTCCCTCCAAAGTGCCAACGCGGAGTCCTAAGGCTCAGACGGTTTGCCCCAACCTTGGGAGTGTGTGTGTGGGGGGGGGGGTTCTTTATATGTTGGTATGGATTGTTAGGTCCCAACACCCTCTGGAGCCTCACTGTCAGAAATGGAGATTGGAAGATGAGGAAGCCACATGCAGGCACACGCACGGGATGCCAAACCCCCGGGGGGAGGACATCCTCACCTCACCCACGTTTTCCTCCACTAGTTAATCTAGCAAGGGACAGAATTAGCGTCTCTCCCAAGGGTGCAGGGCTACCTCACGCTCGAGCTGGGGAGGAGGCCAGCGCAGGGGTAGTCCTCCCGCAGTTTTTAGGGTCTCTGTGTGTTTGAGGTAGGGATGGAGCGGCTGGGCTTGCCTCTCCCTGAGAGCGCCGCCCGCTCACCTACCTCTAGCATCCAGGTGGCCACCATCCGGCGCATGTACGGTTGGATGTCCTTCTGCACGCACTTGAAATAGGAACACTGCGGGAGGTAGCGCTCCTCAATGGTCAACAGGTTCTGCAGGACGCGGTCTTCCAACAGGTTGCGGTCCGGCACGGCCCTGCGGACCGGGTCCACCTCGCAGCACAGCAGCTCCATAGCCAGCCGGCCACCACTCGGTCCCGACTGTAAAATTTTTTTTTATTTTTGGAGGCCCGGGGTAGGGAGTGCTTCCCTTACCTCCTTCCTTTGGCTGAATGGGAGATTTGGGAGAGGAAAGAAATGGCAAAAGAGAGAGGGAGAGAGAGAGAGAGAGAGAGAGAAAAGAGTGGAAGGTGGGCGAGCGGAGCCTCAAGGGCCTCCTGACTCGCACCGGTCCTTCCCTCCGAACTGCCCGGCTCTCCTCAGCTCGCTCTCCTCTTCTCGGAGGCAGTGACGCAAGCTGGAAGGGCAGTTAGATCTCCTCCCCCTCTCAGGTTCCTCCTCCCCTTTTCCTCCCCTCCTCTGGCGTCCCTCCCCTCCTTTCAATCTCTCCCTCCCTCCCCCCCTTCCCTCTTGTTATTAAGGAGCACAGCAGCTGGCCTGACCAAACTTCAAACACGATCCCCCGCTCCCCACCCCCACCCCCTCTCCCTACTTCTCCGAGGCCCTCTCCCCATCCAGCCCCGCATGCTAGGGGCCCCGGATAGGGGAACCCACAAACCCCATGGATTCCTATTGATTATCCTTTCTGACATTCTGTAGGCATACCATGGGGGCATAAAGAGTGTGTTCTCTCTCTCTCTCTCTCTCTCTCTCTCTCTCTCTCTCACTTCGGAGGTTTGCAATGTGATCATTAAAATAGCCCACTATTCAATTCAGGTAGATTTTACATGTGGATGAGCTCAGATAACTTAGAAGTAGACCCCCTAAATGAGGAACAAGGAAAGGGTGATTTGAGAAAATTGCAACCTCGCAAACCCAGGGATAAAGATTATGCCCCTCAAGCTTAGACTCCTGATAACTTTCGAGCGTTTTCCGGCCCCAAGCCACGTGCGTGGAGAGGAAGAGGAGGAGGGGGTGGATGTTGGAGAAAGGGGTGCTTCTCAAGCCTAGTAGAATATGACCCTCCTGCAGAAACCTTCCTGTTCTTGGGGGCGCCATTGGGCAACGCGGCCAGCCGCTCAGGGAAGCCTCAGGCCGGGGGGCAGGGCTAGCGGCAGTTCCTCCGCGGGCCTCGGCCACGCAGGAAAAACCCGCTTCCTCGCCCCTGCATCTGCTGACAAGCCGCCCTAGGTGTCTGCGCGGAGCGTGGCCACATTGATACAGCTTTCTAGGAAATGGCTCGGGAGGGGCCAGGGAGGGGGAGAGGGAGGGTTTAGGTTTGGCTCTCCCTGCGCCAGCAAGGCCACCCTTCCTTTCCCCGGGGGCGCCTGAGTCCTGCACCCCTCAATCCCCGATCCTGTGGGGGGCTCGCGCCTCATCCTTCCGCCAGGATTTTTGGGGTCGGCTCTGACATGTGCTCTAAAGCATTCTGTGGTCAAGGCTGTTGGTAGAGGGGGACACGTTGGCGTTTCCTCACCTCCTTCCTGCTCCCACCCTGCCTTTAACTATATTAAAGGAGGAAGGGGCGACGACCCAGTGGTCCCCCGCATGGTGCCCACGCTGGCACGTGCAGATAGCATGGCGTGGGTTGCACCCTTCTAGGCACATGGAGGGCCACTGAGTCCCTCCTTCCTTAAGAAGGGGGGGCGATCAGGGACGCTTAAGGCTAGCGGAGGCTGGGGGAAGGCGGTGGCACGCAGTGGGAGCACCACCCGTGGGCCCTCGGAAAGGCCCGGGAGGGGAGGCAATAAAGCCGAGGTGCAAGCGTTTAACTCCGGCCCTGGGCCAGCCCCTTTAAACGAGGGTGGGGCGGAAGGGGTGGGCGGGGGGAGGGGAATATCACTTTAAAAGGGTGAGTAAGAGTTTGGGGCGCCGTCTCCCCTCCCTCTATTTGCATAGCCAATAGCTCTGGGGCTCCTGCTACTGCGCGCTGATTGTTACCGGGCAGATTACTTTTTTTTTTTTTTTTTTTTTTTTTTTTTAAAGTAGGACGCCTTCTCCGCTACATCAAAAGGAAGCCCGGGGAAGGCGGAGGGAGAGCGGGGACCCGGGCGGGCTAGGCCCGCACAGGGGCCCGGGCTCCTCGGACCCTATCAATGGCAGCGGGAATTAGTATCCAATCTACTGCATGTAAAGAAAGGGGAGGGAAGGGGCGGGCGAGGAAAATGTGTAATTGCAATGGAAGCCATTAGTTTTCGGAGATGGGTGGGGGAGAACTCATTGAAAAACTCAAGCTGCGAACTTAAGACGGAACGGTCCTGCGCCCAAGGTGACGCTTGTCTAGTGCACTCTTGTCCATCACTTGAGGGATTTATTCAAGATGGGCTTCCCGAATAGAGGTTTTGGTGTTATCGTGCACATATACCTAAATTTATGCTTTAAGACCCTATAAAGCAATTACTTAAAATTTCCCCAGGGCCACCTCTGAGGAGCAGATCTGACACTGCTCCTGCACAGGGGCACAAAGTACGGGGCGTCAGAGCTGTACTGAGGTATTCATCTACCCCAAGAGAGAAGCCTGGGGGGGCATCCTACCCCCCACCACCACTCGAAGGCTAGCCACGCAGTCTCCTCGGCATCTCCAGTGAAGACAGCATCCGGAGGTCGGGGGCGGAGAAGAGGCGGGTGGTCGTCGTCGGGGCTAGCCCACCCGGAGGATAAAGTCTGGGTGGCAGGTCCTCCCAGAGCCAGCGGAGGGCCCCTCGCCTCTTCCATCCCCCACTCCTGGCTTTGCAGTGAAATTCCAGCGGGGAGGGGATCTTGGGGGTGGGAGAGGTGGCCTGCGGCTGAGAGAGCTGCGGAGGGGGGGGGGAAGAGGGTCGCGGGACGGAGGCCCCTTGGTCTGGTGATGGGAAAGTTAAAGCGTGTCCCGCAGGAGAGGCCCTCTGCATCAGCTCCCCCATCCTCCGCCCCCTCCTACTGAGGGTTCCTGAAGGTGAACCTCGCTGCGAATCCGTCCCCAGCACGTGGGGTGCGGCGTGAGAGGGTGCGGAGGTTGGCAGCATGTTCCTTGAGAGGTTGGGACTGGAATTGTGTTTTCTCTGTCGGTTGCCACTCTGACCACGTGTTTAAAAATCTTCATTTCTTTTTTTTTTTTCCTTCATTTCTTTCTTTCTTTCTTTCTTTCTTTCTTTCTTTCTTTCTTTCTTTCTTTCTTTCTTTTTAAATAAAAAGTGCGCCAGTTAGTACATGAGAAAGGGCATACCGCCTTAGGGGCAAGTGTACTTAATTTCTTGCGTGTGGACTCGGGTGTGCAGAGGCACGAGTGTGCTCTGCTGTGGAGGTAGCGCCAGGGTTAATAAGAGCTCTCCTCCCTTACCACTTCTTTTTTTAAACCCCCGAAGGTGGAAAGATCCTTTACTGAGTAGGGACCCAGGTAGAGTGATAAACTTGAATCAAATACGAGTTTTCCTGAACTTCCATCCCTCCGGGACGTGCCCCCTCTCGTCTCCCTCCCTCTTGTGCCTAGCAGTTTCGGTTGGAAAGTGTACAAAGCCTGTAGGTGTAAGGTGCAGCCGGGTGTTGGGTGTTTATAGGCATATTTCTGCAGGAACCTGCCACCTAGGCACACATTCTAACAAGCTCACCTGGCGGATACCAGCCAGCCAGGTGACCCTGAGGACGCTCCAACCCCGGGGTGCCGCTGGTTCGGATCCCCGCTGGTCACCTCGGAGCGGGGACATCTCCGTCCAGAAACTGGGGGTCATTACCTCTTCCCTGGCTCCCTGGAAGAATAAAGCACTGTTCGTGTTACTTCATGGACAAATGGGTGGTCAGGCAATTAAACCTCCCAGACCCGATGGTTGCTTAAGGTAGAGAGAGCTACATGAGAAAAGGCTCAGAAAGATGAGTGGGGGAAGACATGAAAACTGGATGTAAACAGCGAGAAAGGGGAGAGGGTAGGACAGAGTTGGAAAATGAAGAGCCCAGGCTGGAGGCTCCCACACCTGGACCAAGAGGACTAAAGTGCAAAAGCGTACTCAGGAGCCACTCCCACAGGAGACCTGGTGAACCCAGTCTCCCAGGTTGTGCATCATAGAGACCCTCGGGTGGGTGTCGGCGCGGACGCAGGTAGAGCCCTCGTGGCAGAGGATAAGCTGGGAATGGATTCAGAAGCCAGGGCCTGCAGGCGGCTCACCCACCTCGCACCTCTCCCTTGGATTTAAAAAAAAAAAAAAAAAAAAAAAAAAAATATGTTAAAGATTTAACCATTTACTTTTTAGTTACTGATTCAGCTTCAGGACACGCCTCACCCGGCCG